>NC_051210.1:22623312-22782853 GCF_015220075.1 Falco rusticolus | reverse complement strand
TTCATGTGCTTCTTGCTTTAGTCTCACTGATAGGAAAATTCAGCTTTCAGTTGCTATTGAATTTCTCCTTTTCACTGCATTCCAGACGCCGATTCTGTTTATCAGTTACTTTGGAGTCTTGTTGCTAATCCCTGCATTTTTAATGACATTTAGCAAAGATCCCCTGCCTGAAATGTAAGATCACAAATAGGCCTATTCACTATGCTTAAAACTAAGTACATTGATTTAAATAGTAATTTTTAGTTGCATTTAAGTTTTTGCAGGATCAGAATAATACATTCACAGATATTGTACTTGCAAACGCTCTAGCTCCGCAAATCATTATCTGCTGTAAGCCTGCAGATCTACCCAGACAGACTTCTGCAACTCAGCCTTTCTTTACCTCCTGCTGCTGCATAAGGATGGATCTGATATGGAAAGAGCTTCACTATCTGAAAGTTAAGCATCCGGCTTAGGAGCTCTAAATGCCTTTTGGAAATCCATACCTTTCCTTCTGAGCTATTTAAAAAACATGGCTCCCCAGACTGAGTCTGAATCACTGTCGTCATTACAAGTCAAAGATAAGTAATAGGCATACAGTTTTCCTGCCACTTAGTTTGTAAGACTCCTTCCATGTCAGATCATATGTGGACAGTCAAATTGATAGACTGCACACTTAAAAGCGTATCTAAGCATAAAAGAATAAATGGTTTAAATATGAATGTCTAATATTCAGAATAAAACCTATTACCCATATCAGTACTACAAATGGATATTGTCTGAAAGCTCTTTTCCCCTAACCGAAAGTAATGAAAAATTCTTAGTTTTATCTGTGGAAGAAAAATTTTCTGATTAGTAAGTCTGTTCTCTTGTGAGCTCTATCTACGGAAGGAAGATTTTCTGATTAGTATGTCTCTTCTCTTCATCTGCCAAATTTTTTTGTGGCTCATATTGTTTCTTTAAAAGGAAGTCCTTAAAGTCCTTTTGCCTTTTTGGTCCACGCCTCTCAAAATTATTAATTGGTGAGAAGCAGTCAAATAAAGAGGGGAAGGGAGGAAAGAGCTAACAGCGCTGTCTCACTTTCAGCAGCTTACCCCTGCATCAGCATGTTTTATGTGCTCTGATAGGAACTGTCACAAATTTCCTCCAACATCACTCCTGGCTACCTAGGTACAAGCCAGCTGTAGCCCAGGAAGAGCACTGCCCTATCAGTACAGTCCCGAGGTGGATCTTACCCACACTCAGAGCCAACCATTTATGATGTGGAACTTTATGTATGCATAATGAAACTAACCTACCTCTGTCAATCAGGGTTTATGTTTCTGATCCTATACCTGTTAGCACAGGTGCAGAGAAGACTGAGCTGTAACATCTGTTTGCCTTTCTTCTCCAAACCGTGTATCTATAAGGATCTTTGCCCCCTCCATGACTGAGAGAATAAAGAAAAAGAGATGCTTAGGAGACACTGTGGTCCGGTGTGCACACGTGTAGCTCTGACCCACCTGAGTGCCTCACCATCTGCATGTCAACCCTGGCCCAGAAACCACAAGTGTCACTCACTATAGAGTGAGTTTGCACAGCACTGAGCAAATAAGCCATGTCTTTCAGGAACATCCTGATGCACAGGATGATTGCAATAAACAGGAGAGTTCTGTTAATTTATGCAACTGCTCCAGACTTGTGGCTTAGTGTAGCACTGAGCCTAATGCAGACACTTGACTCCCCGCCAAGCTTGCAGTGCAACACAGAGATGGAGCAGGTGCAGCATAGTCTGGGCTAGGGTGTGTAGACATGCCTTGAGAAAGCTAAAATGGAGGCAGTTGCCAGAATTAGCATGACCATATTGCTGTATGTTAGACTTTATTATAGTGATACAGTTGAAGGTCCATAAGGTCAATAATTTTCAGGGTTTTATTTGAAGCAGATTCTGCTGCAGAGGACTGCAAAGCCTTTCTGCATAATGGAGGGTATGGAACACACCTGCAGTGCAAGAAAATCTCTGATCCACAAACACGAACATGTTGCAATCTAGTGTGGCAAGTGACCAAATCTGATGGAGAAGTGAAGCACAACATATTTTATGCTGACTTTCCTTGTACTCAGATTCACTTAAACCCATTAATATCTTCAAATATTTAGGACCGTCTAGACGATTTTCAGTTATACATGAAACAAGCAACAAGCTTTTAGTTAGAATAAAACATTCTAGTTTAATGTGATGCCTATTCTAACCTCTTGTTGCCTTCCAAACCTGCATTTCCAAGTATCTTGAGTCTAAAGAGGAGCCACATGTTCTGCAGTGTGGTGACAATAAAGCAGGTCTGTGAGTGGAAAAGCATCTGCAGTCCAGATAAATGGTCAAGCATCATGTGACACCAGGAATAATAATGAAGCTAAAACTTTCAAGTAGGTGAACTGACCAGCTACTAGCCTCAGAGCTTAGAAAAATTTTAAGTGAAGCCTCACTCCATGTGTGAAAGTCATGGGTACCAGTGAACTGTAAGAGACAGTGCAATTACATTTCCTGACAATGAACAGTAGGGACACACTATTACAGAGTATGAGGGTGGCTTATCACACAGAAATAAAAGAAGATATCTTTTATTAAAGAACTCCAAACTCTGTAACAGAAAGGAGAAAACCTGAAAGAGCTTGTGCTAGATTATTGTCTCAAAAGACAGGCATCTAGCCTCCAGAAAATTTGCGAGAGATGAGGTTTCAACCTCAGAAGCAGTTTTGCACACTCAGAATTGCCCTTAAAAAAAATTAAAAAAAATTACAATGTGCTGAGTAGCCCAAATCTGTGCAAAATGAGGTGTGGGAGTGCTCTGCCTCTCCAAAGTGACTGAGTCTAGATTCCTGTTGGAGAGGTTAGAAATGTCCAGTGTTCAGCACATGAACCTGACATGCGTGTAGGAGAACAAGAAATCTACCTTAAGACTCACTTCTAAACTTAACCTCCAGGTTCAAATAGTTGTGGCAAATTCATTAACATTGCAGTAATGATCAGAGCTCCAATATTTTATTTTCGCAAACATCACTTACAGCGCACATGCACATGCGCGCTTTGGTTAAAAGGTGTCTCAACAGTCTGTGCCACCCGCACTCTGTCCATCACTCCTGCCCACCTCAGCCCTTTGCTCTATGCGTTTTCCTCCAGCATCTGCTGAGCACTGGGGGCCATAGCTGCTGCTGTCAGCACCCCTGGAATGGAGCCACCAGTACTGATCTGGAAGGCAAGGTGGCCCCGAGGCACTTCAGAGGCCACTGGCCCAGTGCAGGTCACTGGAGAGAGCAGACAGCAAGACCAGCCTAAAGGCAGTCACAGCCCCTCATCAGGGCATGCAGCTGCTGTTCTCCCTACCACATCACTGCATTCTTCTATTTCTTAAATGGTCTTATGGACCGAAAAATGTTTTTCCTGTCACATCTCAGGTGTGATAAGATCTCGCTCATTTTGACAGGCTGTACTGCTGCTGTGAGGAAGGCACAAGGTCACTGCTCCACTGTGAGCAGCTCTCCATGGTGGAGATGGAAACAGGCAGCACTCCACCAGCACCAGCTACCAAGAGCCAAGGGGAACAAACCTCAGGAAGATGTTCTGTCTGGGCATTGAGATTCAGGAGCTTAGCTTCTAAGTGGTTAAAGTCTACTTCCAAAAAAAATGAGGGGGGGGGGGGGGCGGGGAATGGTGCAAGGAGAGATGTCAGTTAGCCTTTCTTGATGTCTGCGTTGGCTGGAATTCAGTCTCACTTGTGCTGTGTGACAGTGTGACAAAAGACCTGCAGATTCACTCCTGAGCGTGCTAGTTCAGAAAACAGTCCCAAGGCTGAAATGTGCTAGCAAGACACCTAGCTTCGTTAACTCCCTTTGAAACAGAGCCTTCAGTCCATTTGGCTGGTAACAGTTGATCATACACATTGCATTATCTGTGGTTTCAACACGCTTCGAAAGTGCCTCCTGCTGCTAGTCCTCAGGACCCTCTGAGGAGTGTATTGACTTCAAGCAGCGCAGCTGGAACCACTGCTGGGCCATTTCCACAGGCATGCTGGGAAGTGTCTATGCCCACTGAATTCACCTGGTCAGCAGGTGCTGTAGCACCTTTTACTGGCTGCTCAGCACATCACCTGTGATTAGGTCTGGAGAGAAGAAGCTTTCCCATAATTTCCCAAGGTACTTCGGAAGATAATGCAGGAATAGCTGGAAGGGTTTCTGTTCTTTGAGGCTTTTTAGTTACAATCTACATACAGAGGAAGCTAATCAGGGACCAAAAGTGCAGCGGTAGGAAATTAGGCCATACTTATTTCAGTTATCAAGTGCATGAAAAGAAACATAAAAATGGTACATAAGAAATAGACTGCTTTTCCAGAACTCCCGTATTCAGGGTTGCATTTCCAGCCTTGCTACCCTGTTTTCTTCAGCCTGTAAAATGTATTTAGTGGTCCAGCTATATTTATTTGCAATTTGAAGCAACTGCTGTAATACCGCAGTTGACATATGTGCATTTCCGGAATTACAGACACTCTTTTCAGCAGAAGGGAAACAGAATAGAGATGGGTAAGTAGCAGGTAAGGTTTCCAAATAAGTGTTGCAACAAATTTCAGAGAGGTAGAAATGGGACAGAGAAAGGGTTTGATCTCCAGCTGGCACAGCCTGCAGCCTCTGTTGGTGGTCAATGAATAGTTCTGAATTGTGCTTTGGAGGCCGTGTCCACATCTGCCATGGAGAAGATAATGGGTGATCTCTACAGACAACGTAGACATGGTCTAGTGCCTGGTGGCAGCACAAAAGCATCTGTAGCCCATATGAACGTCTACTTCCCCTGCCAGCTTTCTGCTCAAAGATGTCCAAAGGCAGCATACAATATTCAAACAGGACTAGCCACAAAACAAAACAAAACAAAAAACCCCCAGGCAGCTAGACTGCTACCACAGAAAATACTTGCTTTTAACTGTTTAACATTTGCTTTCTTTTTCTTCTGCATTAAAAAGATTAAAAAGGAAGAAATGTGAAGAACAGTATTGGTTTTATTCGGTCGAAACAGCTTGTTTCCATGACATTTATACATTAAGCTTTTTCTAAATGACAAGCAGATTGGCAAAGTCTCCCTCCTTTTTATTTTAAAAGTTGTCTTCCCCCTCCCCCCCTTTCATCTTTGGTTAATGGATATTAAAAAGACATTGTCAGGTGCCGAGGCCTTTTGTAATCTTCTAAATTGGGGGAAAAAGTGTCTCTTACGTGTGTATGAAATAGCCAGACATTAGCTGGTGGCACTTGTTTGCACGATTCAGGGTATGAAGTTCCACTTGCGCTGACTGACACTGCTCTGCAAGGGGCTGCAGCATAGCACACCTCACACCACTTCACAAGATGTTTCACAATTGTTTGAACAGTTCTGGCTCAGTTCAGCTGAGTGCATGATAAATTGGCTGTGCACCAAGGCTAGGTGCAAGGCAAGTGCGCAAAGGAGCCCAGCAGAGGATATGGCAATTTCTGTTTTGTGAATGAAGAAGCACTGTCCTACCGCTCTGCTTAGTTCACTTAAATAGACCCACAAGCTTCCCTGAAGCTGCATGTGTATTATTGCTCCAAGCAATCTGCAAGATGACTGTGAGAAAATCTTGATGGCAAATAAATTAATTTCTGTTGCAAGACCTGACATTTCCGCTAGATAACTTTCCCATGGAAGGGAAGTCACTGAGAAAAACAAAGTTATCTATCCAAAGTGATGTATAGGAAATAGCACTCCTTTCCCTGAGACTTGATTTCTAACCGCTCAGGGATGGATGTACATCACCCAGACCTGTAAATATTCTTGGAGTTCAGTGCTTCTGAAAAAAAAAAAAAAAAAAAAAAGATTTCCTTTGCTTTTATTTCTTTTTTTTTTAATTTTTTTTAGGAAAATCATTTAAGTTAATCCAAAGGCAGAGTAGAAATGACACTCATAGGCAAAAAAATATTTTTCATTTCTGCAAAGTGCATTTTCTGAACCACAGATTTCAGCTGTCTAATTTTCTGTACATGCTCAGATGACTTAAATGTAACGATACTTATTAGAGCAAGAATTGGCACTCAGATTTCTTCTTCTGCTCCTTCCCAGGTGCATGTTGTGATGACTATCCATCAGCTTCATTCTCCCTGTGACAGGATATTCTCCCCTAGAAAGCTGGAAGGATGGGCTCAGATTACCATAGCAAGTACAAAGTACTTATTTTCTTTTTCTTGTCGTGTTGGCTGGGAGGAAGCCCTGGCTTTGCTCCTTCCTCTTTGGAATCAGAGGCAATCTGAAGTTTTACATCAGGCAACACTGTGCAAGTGTAATATGAAAAATAATGAAGCTGTTTCTGGTATGATTTGGAAGCAAAACAGACAGGTAGCAGCTCAATGATGCAAATGCCAGAAACACTCTGAGAACTAATGCTGTGGTTAAATGCCTTTTGTGAAGTTAGCCCTAGGCTTTTTCTATTCCCAACTCGGTTTTGTGAGGAAGATTTTAAAAAAATGGACCAAAAAAACCCCACCAACCTACAGCATTTTTAAAAACCAAAGCAGAAAGATAATTCTCATCATAAGTTCTTCTAAAACAGAATGAATGAACACTTTTTTATTTTTTTTTTTATTTTTTTCCCAGAAATAAATGATTCTGCACTTTGGAGACTAATCCCATAGGGAGCCAGCAGTGACGACAGGCAGATTCACAGGTTGCCCTATCAAATTCAGTGCTTTTGCTTTCTAATAGCTGCATTACCCTGTTAGCATTCAGAAACACTTATAGCACCTCCAGCGCAGTAGGTTACCAATACTTTTGGCTTTATGAGGAAAATAGGAGCCAACACCCAGTTAGATTGCTGTTTACCTGTCCAAGCACTATATTTGAGCACAGCAATATCGCGCAAATGAACGCTAACAAATGTAACTCACCAGCCAGGCGATCATCGGAGCAGAAACTTCTGCCTGGCTGGCGTTTGTATGACGCTTGGACACACAATGCTGCTCCCTAACTGTAGCTGGCAGTACCTGGCCAGCCTGCTGCCCTGCCTGCTTGCGCTTCCTATAGCATTCTTGCAGCCCTGAGAGGCACCAGGCATGTCCTATCTTAGAATCAGGCTCATCAGCCATTTTTCTATTACAGTCTTAGATAATGAGTGAAGATTGTGTTAACACAAGCAGACGCCTAAACTCCAGATTTCTGTACTGTAATCATAAACTTTTTTTATGAAACACTCCCACAGTAAAGAAATACAGGTATTTATATGAATCAGCAAGGAGAATGTGCCATGCGGTACATTTTGCTGCTTTAGGAAAACAGATTATATTAAAAGGTCCCAGAGCTGCTTAAAATTCTACTAAAGAGTGTTGACTTTAATAATAAAGGATATGTTTATATTTTTATTGAATGTTGTTCCATATATGGCAATAAGTGAACGGGAAGACAATGTTAAAAGTTTTTTACTATTCTATTGATGCCACGTGGGCCAAACCTAGCAAGCTGGTTAAAGTAAGACCATATGCTATTTGAGTCATGGTTATAGAAAAGCTTAGTCTGATCAAGGTTAAAATTGCTTAGACATGAAAATGTACAGAGCAGTACAGCAACTGAGTTATTAAACTCAGAGATTAAGGGCATTAATTACCATTTTAGTGCTGATTTCTTATAGAAGGATTTGAGTACCTGTTGTCCTATAAGTGTTTTCTCTTCAGCTATGATTTAAGAGAGCAGCTGAATGTAACAAGAGAAAGCTTAACTCCAAGAGTTGAGTGATACACCCAATTAAGGAGAAGTACTTCCTGGAAAATGTCTACATTCTTTCCCCTCACCCCAATTCCCCTCACTCCAATTCACCTGCTCATCTTAGTGTATCACGACATTTTAATTCTAACCATCTTTCCTAGGTAACCCCCAGAACAAGCTGACCCACTACATCTTTTTACGATGACTTAGTTCTCCCTGTTATATTCCAAGATGCTTTGGATGCCAAATCCAGGTCTGAGTATTCCACTAGACAGCTTGACTATCTTGGGAGGAGGTATGTGAAATACAAGTTGAGCAGCACCCAAACTCTTTTGAAAGCCCTGGTTATAAAATATTATTTAAAATATTTTTTAAATCTTATTTCCCCTTAGTTAAATGGGATCTCTCTAAATTCCTAGAGTATAACATAGAGGCATAATATAGGAATTTCTGTAGTAGACACACAAACAATAGTGCTAGAATACTTGGTTATGCATTAAATGAAAGGGGAAAGCTAAACCAGCAGTGTTATTGCTGATATTTTTCACTTAAAACATTGCAAGAATTTAATGCTTTGTAAAATGCTCTAAGTGATTTCTTTTACAAGAGGTTCAATGGTTTCAGAGGTAATTTGTAACATGCAACAATTTGGGTGTTAACAAGTCACTGAAAAACAATCACATCAGGTTTTGCTGATGAAATATTTATGCAGCATCCCTGTTTTCAACTATGCTAGACTATAAAAGAAGTACATGGGATAAATTGACACGTTCAAGGGCTTTTCCCTTCTTTCAGTTTTGCATTATTTCAGTATTCCTTGAATTACTGACAAGAGATGAGTGCTGTGGTTTGAAGAAAAAAGCCCATGCTGCGTTTTAAGGTTTCTTTTAAAACATGGGTGCTCTTTTCAAACCTTATGCAAAAAATGGCTGTTGCTTCATTGTTGATGACCTGCTTTCCTTTGGACTTCCACACACTTTTCGTTTGTCTTTTCTTTAATGACAAACACACAGAAGTCTAGCATGGGTACCTGTGGCACACCAACTGACCTGGAGTCATGTTTTTGTTACTCAACACCTCACTCCTCCTCCCAGGCAACAAAGTTCAAAATTCATTGGACTACAGAAAATTTACATTCATCTAACTTCAGCCAGTTCCTATCAGTTCTATAACAAAGACAACCAGAGGAAAAATATCCATTATGCTAATAACAGGGAATGGATAGGGAAAAAAAAAAAACCAAACCCATAGAAGTATTTTGGAAACACAGTCAGTCTAGATTAATGATGGCCTTTTAAACAGGTTTCAACAGGCTTTAGACAAAGCCTTTAGTGGTTTAATAGGATCAGAAAGAATAAATACTACATCTCACCTCTTGGTCAGATGCTGAGACCCAGTGCTGTTCTACCCGTAGCAGCTTCAGCCTTTCAACTCTGAATATATTTTCTAGGTTCTGTGAAATAGTCTGTTCAATTCTTAATGAACAACAGCATCTGCTCTCAGTTCTGCTGGGAGTTCTGTTCACACAACTATTGTCAGCGCTCTACAACTGAAGTCCTCCTTCGCTCCTCTTTCGAAGGGACTCTCTTGTTTCCACAAGTTGTAAAGGGTTAACTTTAGCAGCAGCTGCCACTTGCTAGTTAGAAATCCTCCCGATGGATTCTCAACTGGTTGTAACTAACTTCTGAGGAAGCGAGATAATGCCAGGAGAAAACTAGAACATCAAATAACTGGCACCCTATATAACTGTGGTTAATTGTGAGCTTTATCATATTACAGGCAAAGAGAATGTAACCATTCCCTGACACTAGTGGAGAGAAAACAAGTTAAAATTAATGGAGTATGGCGCACCCAAACCTCAATTTTTATATAATTTTATATATACACACACACACACACAGTCATATATAAATCAGTCAAGAATTAATATGTCAAGGAATAAATAATTCTAATTTAAGATTTAACTTTCTCAGGCACCTGTAATTGACGTAAGATTAATACACCTCCATTACTACATAAATTCATCTTCTTGGCTAGCATTAACAATTTCTTCCTGTAAAAATTTTACGTATTTGCACAGTAGATCTTCATGACCTGTTAAATCTTCCAAAAGAAAGAAGGTATTTTGCTGCAGTTTGTTTCCCATGAGTACAGAAGGAAGTCCACTACTATGGCAGCTTCTAGCAAGCAACAGCCATCAAGGAAAAGCAATTCAAAGCAGTGGCTGTTGTGTGGTTCCCCAGCAGCAGGGGATGGCTCAGAGCCCCTTCCACCTTGCTGCTGCAGTCCCTGGGAGCTGTGAAGCCATCTAACTGCAGAGGTCTTGAGGACAGTGAAAAATAGTTCAGCACCACGTCAGCTTTTAACACTTGGGTTTGTTCTGTATGGGAACCAAGACAAAACAAAAAATGAATGAAGCCTTTCAAAAGTATTCATGGTAAATAAAATGGTTCTACAGTACACTGGATACACAGGATTGGGGTATTCCTGGAGATG
This sequence comes from Falco rusticolus, assembly GCF_015220075.1. NCBI lineage: Eukaryota > Metazoa > Chordata > Aves > Falconiformes > Falconidae > Falco > Falco rusticolus. The sequence goes on along the minus strand of NC_051210.1, from coordinate 22,772,646 downwards.
ATGGCTGAGTCCCTGCTTTGCAGCACTCATAAGACTAACATTTTCCTGCACATCAAATAATGGTAGTTTATACTTTCATTGGACATGTCAGCCACATACTCATTTGCAGTTCAGCAAAAGGCTCCCTCAATTTATTTAAGTCATGAATGAGAACAACACTTCTGCATTAAATAATTCACCCTCAATGAAAAAACTAATTTCTCTGAAAACACATTTGACCAGCTTCCCCCTAGAGAGCATGTGCCTCTTCCCACACCAGTTTGGTCAACAGAATCTGTGTGGAGCAATATTTACTTCTAGGTAGGCTAAATTAGAAAGGTAGGACACTATAGACTCCTAGCATTTGTAGATAAAGTCAGACCCATCATACAAACTTCCAAGTATGATTAATTTGCTCCTAGCTATAGATTAGTTGTGACACTCATTAAACTCGGTTTTTTGTTTTTTGGGTTTTTTTGAGAAAAGGAAGTAAATGGCAGTACTAATCATACCAGCAGGTTTTGTTAGTGAGGAGATGGGAATATAGTTCATAGGGCAAAAAGGTGCTCAGCATTTTTTTCCTCACCCCCCTAGAAAAGTTACCACCTTACTCTGTCAGTTATGTTGTTTAAAAGCCCAGAGCCTTTCAATCTAATAATGCATCTTTTTACAGTTAAGTACAGCTTAGAGTATTTTTTCCCTTAAGGTATAATTCTTTTTTCACTTAATGGAGGTGCCTATACATTATTCATTTGTTTTCCTTCACTTCAGCAACAGGAGAGTACTTCCTTGGCTTTTATTCGAGGTTCACATAATTGTATTTGTTTATACAAATCTGTTCATCTTCACAGTTAACTTACTTTTCTCCAGGCTGTTGGACATCTACCAGAGCACTAAACAGAAAGCAGCGTAGTAAAGCAACAGGTTCCTGAAATGGATAGGTGTGATCATCAGATACAATCCAACCTCACGTCCTTGAAAGTATGTGCTACCTTCTGTTTCATTTTTTTTAAATACTAGGATTTTGGATTATTTATATTGACAATAGGGCAGGGTAAGTTTGTTCTGGTTAGCAGCAAGTGGGTTTGTTTTGTGTTTTCGGTGTCACTTTAGGCAGTGAGGTTACCCCTACCCTCTCCCAAAGGCATCTAAATCTATTCAGGTTTAAAAGCATGAGGGAAACTCATCCACCAAGTTTGCCCTGTGAAACCATGGCAGAATTTGGAGGTTTCAATCAAGACTGGACCCCTAAGCTCATAAGGCCATCTGCTGCTCTACCAGCGTTTCCACCAGCAAGCTGTTGGCAGCTCTCTGGAATTTGCATATCATGTTTCAAAAGACATAACCTTTCAGATACACAGCCTGCAAATCCTTGACACCTAACTTTGGCAGTCAGGGTCACACAGGATAAACAAGGAAACGCACAGCTCTCACAAGACAGAGGCTTTCATTATGCCAGATCCTGATATTTTTTTAAAGGGCTGATATTGTCAGTGTATCCATTTGCTTAGTACCACTTTTACCCTATATTGAGATGGCCCAAGGTATCTTTTGTCCGAAGTAACCTTTTAGACCCTAGCTAGTGATAGTGCAGAAAATCTAAACCCTTTTGGTAAGGTTTTGGATTTTTGTGCTGCTGTTTATGTAGTTTCCCTTTCAGTTTTCATTTTACGTTGGTTTCAGGGTTTGAAGTCTGCCTACAAATGCACTGCAACTTCCTTGGTTATGGCAACTAACTTGGAAGGTTACCAAATGCCATAAGCATTTGGAGACTGCTGTCTATCCAAAATTAAGAAAGCTAAATAAAAAGGTAAGATTTTAGACAACCCAGCTGCAAGAATTAAGATGAAAAAACATGTTTCTAAAATGAATGTACTAGCATATTTCATCTTTGGTATTTTCTTTCTGTTCCTTATTTCCTGTCAATTTCTGCAGTTTCTCTCTTTGATTTGAAACTCTTGCCCATGAACTTCAGCCCTTACAGCCTTGCACAGCTGTTTCCCCCTGAGGGAAGGTAGCCAGAGACCAAACAAGCTGCAAGCCTCCCTGGGGAATTCAACAAAGCCCAAACCAAAAATGCTTGTAGCAACAGATGAAGCTGTGAAAGGAAAGACGGAGGTCCACGCTAATTAAAAGAGTGTTGCCAGTTAGACAAGAATAACACTGGGAAACCCTTTCACGATCTCTGGGCTTTCCTTACAAAAACTTGCAAGTTTTAATACAGCTGTAAGAGCAGAAAGAGGGTCCCTGACCATAGTTGAGTCTTTCGGATGAACAGGCACAATCATATGACAGGAGACAGCAGACAGCTGAATGTCAACTTAATCAAACTGAAGCTGTCATGGATGGTTGTAAACCTCGATACCTTTTCTGCTCATGTGTGGTGGATCTACACAGCTATTAACTTTGCTATCAAACTCCAGAGAGGTGGTTTTAGCATGGTTGTCACAAACTGGTCTAGAAGAGATGACTGAAATGTGTCTGCTGTTGCAAAAAAGACAGTGTAGGATTCCAGACCAGTCAGGTTGATATCATCACTTCCTTAGAAAAAAAAAAGCGAACTACCAACAACAAAAAGAACCCTCCTTCCTTCTCCAAACCCATCACTCAATACCCTCAATACCCTCTATGTAATTCACAAAGACTCACAGGTAAGCAGTTCCATGAGTGGAGGTACCATGGCTAAGGGTCCAGCTCTTGTATGGATACTGCCATGCCACAGCCCTTCCACCAGCAGTACAGTAATAGATCTTCTCCTCCCCAAGATGCTAAGGTCCTAGAAGTTTTGTAAAAAATGTTTGGGCTTACTCTTCTACTCCACTGTTATTTTTTACTGAAATTAGCCAACTGTTTCAAGAGGAATGAAGGGACTAATTGGTTGCGCAATCCTGCATGCCTTGCTACTTTAGGAAGCCAGGTCAAAGTACTTTATATACTCCCACAGAAGTACTAAGCTCTACCAAAACTAGATAGATAGATAGCTATTGCACAGTCATTGGTAACTCAGAACTAACTTGGAATCACTGCCTGAGTCACAAAATCTCATTCCTCTACAGCTGCAGAGAATCCTGAAATGGATGTCTAGCTCAGACATCTCCACAAGACTCCTTTCATACACAGGTATTTGTTAATTAAATCTCCTGGCTGAGCCGTGGCAATGACATGCATGTCACCTTTCAGAGACAGCTAGGGGGTGGAGGTGTAGGAGGTGCAGAAGAAAAGAAATTTTTGCTTATAGGCTCCTAACATACACTTCATACACTAACTACAGGACTACTCAGAAAGCATTGGCAATTTCTAGGAGCTGAAGTTCATATTTGAATACCTCAAGCCCTCAGTACCTTACAACACAGCTTTTTAGGCCAGAACAATCTAGCCGTGTATATATTAAAGCACACCAATGTTTGCTCATATACACGTAAAGAAATCTACCTTCTGGTCTGAGCCCATATTTACCACTGATGTTTTCTATTTCTCCTCAACATAACATTATATTAGCTATCAGTTCTATTTTTCAGTGTTCTTATGTTCACTGTTACGGCAGGACACCTCATCCCACCTGAGCTAAAGATCTTAAGATGTGAAGGCTAGGTAGTGAAAGGGAAATAAGTTGTGCAGTTGTCTTTAGCCCGTCAACAAAGCTGAAGATTTTCATTCCCTCCTTCCTCATCTCCCCTCTACCAGATACCCCAGACTTGTGCTTTCATGGGAGAAGAAAGCCCACCACCACAGCGGTGCCTTCCTAAACACACATACAATAAACTCCTCTTCATCTTTGGGATGTGTTCCACTACACATGCAAAACTAGCAAAAATTTACAGGTATTCCTACCAATTCTGAACTTTTTGTGCACATCTTGGCAGTCATGTCCAAGACTGACACCTTTTCAGTGTAAGCCTATAGTTCTGAAGATACTGATCATGTGTAACTCCAGTGCACAGGATGTACATTGCATTCATACATGCAAGAACTAAACTAGACCAAAATTATTCTCCCAAGAAACAATTAACATTAACTCATCACTGGGAATAAACATCTTTCAAATACCACTTTGGCACATCAATTACCAAGTTTCCTTTTTAGGACACTTTTTCCTCATGAGTTTTAACTAAGTGCCCAGTTTATTAAATCTGAACATCTGTCTAGCTTCTATTTGCTCCATACATGACAGCACAACGCTATGTGAAAAATAACTGTAGAGAAAAAAGATGTCAAGAAATAAACCAAATGCTTGGTGTACTACAAGGTAAAGCTTGATTTTCCTAAACAAAGTAAACTTCAAAGTTTTAATGCTGTTAGCAGGACTTAATATGAGCCTTTACACAGTTACATGGTCACGCATTTCTGGGTGAACAAGTTTGTGCAGAAGTACTGATTTCTTCATGTTGGCCTTAAAATGGTCTACATATAGCCCCTAAATATATGTGGCAGTACATAAATAACCAGCTTAATTTTAGAGCTTGGAGAATGGATTAGCTTCTATCAAATTTCCTGATGCCTCACATATTGTAATACTTGGATAGTAGTTTGCATCCTTAAACAACAGCATACGCTCCTAAATTTTGAAAATCTTGTCCTTTTAAAGTAGTCTTTTTATGTATTCTGTGAATAAATGAAACTGCTGCCTGCAATGTAAACAAAAACACATTGTCTAATTTGATCCGCCAAGTACATCTTTGACTGCACCCTTCAAACTACTGAATTTTAACTGTATTTGAATCATCTGCTGCTGTTGCTGCAGATACTGTCCCCATTCTCTCATTTAAGTTGATTTTTAGTTGAGACCCTCTATCCAGCTCAAGGAGTTTTTCTGAATCTTTCAAATTTCAGTAGAGATTTAGTGAAGAAAACAGAAAAGGCTAGGGAGGATATTGCATTTTTTTCTTTTCCAAAGCAAATCTAGCAATGTAGGACAAAGGGTTTCTTAGCACAAGAGCACATAAAGAAAATGTGTCCTCCTGCACAATGAAATGGAAGGTTTCTGTTGTCTACTAACCAAATTAGTTGCAGAAAGAACAAAGATTGGCTGTCCTTCCAGTCACTTCAATGAATCATGGAGGTAAATGGCTGACCGGACAGTAACAGAAAATGAAAGAAAAACCAAGACCTTAGCAATAAAATGAAAAGAAATAGTTCTGCCTTAATTACTGTATTCTCTGACAGAGAAATGGAGTTTCTCTCAAACATGTGTTTGGAAGCCAAAATGATATAATCAAATCTACTGCAGTTACTGCACAACTGTTTTCTTGAAGCTAATACTAAAAGGAAAAATTGAATTTAATATTAAGTACATATTAAGTAAGAATGTTAAGTATCATGTTGCAAAATAAGTTTAAGTATCATATTGCAAAATAAATCTTAACTGCAGTCTCGTCTGTAGACAGCAGCCCTCTACTTCTTCTCATATGAAGCATTTCCTTGGCAGCTGGAGAGTAAGATACAATGCTGACTACAAGCAAGAATTAAAGTGAGGATGCGGTGGGGCAAACGTAACAGGGAACAACTGCACTTATTTCTCCTGTGGCCTCTCGTTCCCTAATACATAACTGGCAAAGGCAGCCTTAGCAAGCACTGCGTATATCCAAAGATACTCCACCTAAGCTCCTTAGCGTCTGATACCAACAGGGAATGCGGTATCACAGACAGATTTCTTTGAAAATTTTATGAACTCACACAAAAACTTCACTTACATTTAGGGAAATCCCATTTAGGGTGAAAAGCAGTGTTGAGTTCCTAAACAGTCTGCTTCAGAAGAGACGTGGACCAAGAGCTTTACACAGGTCTTCCTTTTCTTTTGTGCTTCCTATGTAAGACAAAGAAGGAAAAGGTAGCCGAGTGCTTTCAGGTGTGTGACCTTTGTGAGAGGGAGGGAGGGAACAGGAAGAGGGCAGAACTAGAGCAGGTTCATCTTAGCACTGCACTTCCAGAATTGCACCTCAAGAACTGTAGGTCAGAGAAACTACATTTCTTGAGAAGGTTCTAAAATCACAGTTTTAAAAGATATCATCATTACTGAATGATGTTGTATCTTCCTGAGCAAATAACTACCCAAGTCTAAACTTGTCTAGGCAATGGTATTTCTGACCATGATTACACTAGAATAATAATTGATTCCTTGCTACACTGGAAGTAAATTCCTTTGTGGATTTTCTTCTAGCATAAAATAGACTTCGTATTTTTCCAGGACCACTCTATAGTGGAGGGTGTCTGTGCAGAAGTGAGCCTTACACACTCACACTGGCTCTGTCCATCCTTAGCACAGAGCAGTAAAAAAGAAAGAGGCTTTCAGCCCTATGCAATGTTGTCTTGCTGCTTTGCAGTCCCGGCCAGAGGCTGATGCAACTAATACCTTTGGCTTAGGCTTACTGCAGTCACTAAAAAAGACAAGGTTCAGGACTCTGCAAGAGTACTGCATGTGAATGCATACATGCATACGGACATGTCTGTCCAACAGCAACTGGAAATATGGCAGGGACAAGTTAAGTATATAACTGGGTTTTGTTACCCTGTTTCTGGCCTGGACTGCATCTTCACAGGAAGACGTGGAAGCTCTCTACAGATGTGAGACTTTGGTGGTTACCTGTGCCAAGCACTGCATCTGCTGGCGCTGGAGATGCCTAACAAATACAGCTTCCACACAGGTAAGCCACCTCATGGTATGAATCCTAGCCAAAACCCAGAAGTTTTGTTTCAGCTGCAGCACTCAGCATTATTTCTCCCATAAGCCACAGAATCAGAATTAAGGACCACTTGACTGGATAGTTAAAGGAAAATTTCTAAAGAGGATCAAGAGTTTGGCGACTACCGTTGAATCATTGACAATGGCCACTTCACTCTCCTTTAAGAATGTAAAAGCACTCGAGAAAATGGAATAAAAGAGCATGACTGCTGTTTTAGGACAGATAACACTGAACAGCTGTAAAGAATTTTTTTTATTATTTAATAAAAACCTGTCTCTTTTCACCCAAAATACTGAACAATCTGGAATTTTTTTGTTTTCCCACCTCAAAAGTTCTTTTATAACTTTGTGAAGAGTCTGTGAAAATTTCCTGCTTTATGACTAAGATCATCCAGCATCAACAGGACTTATTTTTCTGAAACTACGCTTGCAGCTAGAAGGTAACCAGTCGTTGAAAAGGCATGGTGTGGCATGAGCTAATGAAGAGACTCATTAACAAGATGCAGATGATGACACTGTGACCAGCTTCTGAACTGTCTTCAATCATTGACAGGGAATCCTGTTGACCAAGTATCACTTCAGCTTTTCTTTTACCTACTGGCAAGTGTTGGCTACAATCAAAAAGATGAGAGCACAAGCATGATATCTCAAATCAGCATGTATATCAAAGAAAAATAATTTTTAAAGAGGTTACGGGAGAAGGTAGGTGGAGATGGGTAGTGAGGGGATGCTTATAATCATGAGGTGCAAAAACTTGCCCTGCTGCTCACAGCTCCCAAGAGAAGAAACCTGTCATTTAAATATTATAACAACTAAAAATTGCTTTTGAACCTCACAAATCCATAGACCTATAGCACATATTAATTTCTGCCAACAGACTGAAGATCAGAGCAGTTAAACATAAGCAAATTGATTAGTAAAGGAGAAAAGCAAACACTACTGCCAGTTCACCAACTGAACTGTGGGCAGCACAAGGCTGTCTTCCAGCAGCTGGCTAAATACCACCTGCAATAGCCTTCTAGACCAGAAAACTGAGCCTGCTGGGAGATCCAAGTACTTCTTTAAACTTAATATTAACAACATATCCATTTGGGGAAGTGAAAACTTAAATTAGGTTGCTATAAATACTGTCAATCCCAGTGTCATAAGAGGGAAGCTCAATTAGCTCAGACTGGTCCCAAAAATCATATTCTGAAAATGAGATCATGATGAAACACCATGTGTGTGGGTTTTTGGTTGGTTGTTTTTTTTTTTAAATTAGCTGTTCTGTCAGTAGCTCAGAGGGAAAGATAGGCCATGTCAGAAACCAGGAGTCTTTTCCATTAAAATGCAGCAGCTGTTTGTAAGGGCTTGTCGAAAATCACCATGAAACTCGAACTGTACTGGAGGCAAGACTGAAACAAAATACCCTGTGAAGAGCAGCTGTGTCTGAGGAGTTCAGCTTCAGTGCTTTTAAACTGTGAGCTCCTTACAGAAAGCTTTTTCCAGCCTTAGGAAAAAAATTCTTTTGATACCAGGGTCAGAGGAACTTAAAACCTCCCTGGGTCAGAAAGCACATTTATCTGTTTTGATTTCTTGCTAATACCAACACACCAGACTTACAAGAACACATACTTATCCTTTCACTGGTAAATGACTGAAGCAGCCAACTCACTACCAGGGAGACAACACTTGACCTTGTGTATTTAAAAAACAAAAATAAAAAATCTATTATTATTTAGTGTGCAAATGAAACCACCTTATATTCCCTCTCCTCTGCTACAGAAAACAGAGTGTGGTAAGCTCCTAAATGTTGCTTTTCCCCTAATGAGGTAAAAAATAGATGACTATAAGCATTGTAAAGGGATTTCCAAATCCAAAACCTCTGAGCCATTTTTCTGAGCATCTATATATTTAAAAAGAATCGCAGCACACATTACAGAAGTTTCCAGATACACAATTAATATGAACAGGAGGCTTTGTTATACACGGACCATAGCATCAGCTTTGTAATACTAGCAGGCAAAATTCACTTCTATAAAACCTTGTGCAAAACCTAAACCAGAGGGAATGAGGAAAGGAGGTGAGAACTCCTTGATGAGATATCTTCAGAGACACAACACACCCAGATTCCAGGAAGAGACACTGGAGAGCAGCAGTTGCACTCTGCACAGTATCTAGCCCATCTGCCACAGCTTCCCTCTGCAACTGCTGGCATGCATAGGGCAGGAGTAGATGCATACCCAGTTAAAAAAACACCTGGAGAGTATAAAGCCATTCAGAGTACAAACAACAGTTCTTTGCACAGATACCAGAAACCACATGGGTGTATAAAGGCTGCACAAATTTTGCAATATTTGCAATAAGCGAGGTTTGTTTTGAATGGATAAGGCAAACTGCCAGTCTGGGGCCCAACCCTGATTCAGGGTGTTCGAGAAGCATAGCACTTGCCTCCAGGGCTCTAGCATTAGCCTTCTCTCTACCTTTATCCAGCTCTGAGCTCAAAACAACAGCTTGCGGATGGAATAAGGGAGCAAAGAAACACTGTGAGGGTGCTTAGCTATCTCTCTTCATTAGACCCCAAGCTTCCCAGCCCTCTCATCCCATTGTCCAGAAAAGGGGCACTCAACTGGATTAGCAGTGCTCATCAAAGAAGAGGTTGGCTTGCCATCTGCAGCCCTGTTTGCAGTCTCATGCCTGTCGTTTGCCACAAAACGAGACAGGACAAGGGCTGGCTCCCTAACACGAGGGTTGCATCTGCTCCTGGGTGGATTTATAGGAAGAAAGCATTTAGACAGGTCTTTCAGAAACCAGCCTTAGTTTGTAACAGCACCCAAAGCTGAAAATAGTCAACATCAAATAATAATAGGTGGCATGTTTACACAGTAAAAGAAGAGGAACATTTTTTTCCTGACCAATTCAAATCAAACCTGATTTCACTCTCACAAATACAGAGCTGTCAGTGTAGTATGCCCCCAGAATCTGACCTTACTAGGTTCTTGGTGATTTTGGTACTACTACAGGTCAAAAGGGGAGAAGAGGAGAGAGGAAACTGAAGGATAAGAATTTGTTCTAGGAACTGTCAAGCTCATGTGAGTATAAGCAGTCCTTGCCCCCGTAACTTAAGTGATATTTTCCCCATTTATAACATGCTCCCTCTGAACACTTCACAGCATTTCACACTCGGTTCTCACAACATTGCACATATCTGCCAATGTGGGCATCTCAGACTCACATAGTAACAGAGGTAGCACAACAGCACAGTATTAGGGTCAAGGCTGAGCAAAGGCTTGCCTCTTTCACACGCCCACACAAAGCCTCCATACTCATTACTGCAGCTGCTCTGTCACATCCTTTTCTGCCACTTGGTTTGCTAGAAGAAGTAATGCTAGAAGAAAGTTTGGAATGAAGGGTTCAGAGGAGGCTGTGTGGCTGCCACTTTCATTTGTGGAACTGGAGAGCAGACTCAGCAGGAATGGGAGCAGGGAATCACAGATCTCTGTTGGCATGTTCTGCAAGCAAGGCAGTCAGCTAAGACAAGGCTAAGAGTTTTCCATTTCTAATACTAGCTGCAGTTGCAACCTCCTGTGGAGGGGAGCAAGGCAGAAGAATATAATTTCATAATACATGTTAATTCTGCTTACTGGCAAATGGCGTTTGAAGGAAACCAAGTTTATTAGCATGCCTGATACGTTGCTATTTGCAGTATGTTTTCCAGGTCCATAATCTGCAGTGCAATGGCTTGAAAGATGAGTATTAACAGAGAATCCATGAAATATCATACTACCATGAGGATGGAGCTGTTCAAATTTAAAAATTAAGTGAAGTGAGAGGAAGGTCTTAAAAATGCTGCAGCATAGCAGGACCCTAAGTGAGAAGGGGAGACTCTGCAGTCATGCTGTCCTGCTCCTCAGGGTTTAGCTGCCTGTGTTGAGGGTTGACTTTGCCACAATGCGTCCATGCAACCTTGGATGAAATTAATTGCCATCATGGAAACACAGTGGGATAAGTTTCATGACTGGGGTGTTGCAATGGGTGGTTACAAACTCGTTGGAAGGGATAGGCAAGGAAGGAGAGATGGTGGGGTAGCTCTTGTATGTCAGGTGTTTTTCTGACTGCCAGGAGCCGAATGATGGTGACAACAGGGTTGCATGTTTATGGGTAAGAATCAGAGGGAGGACCAGCAGCGCAGATATCCTGGTGGGAGTCTGTTACAGACCACCCAACCAGGATAAAGGCAGATGAAACATTCTGCAAGCAGCTGGGGAAGTCTCAAGGTCGCTAGCCTTGTTCTCAGGAGAAACTTCAGCCTACTGGATGTCTGCTGGAAATGCAACACAGTGGAGAGAAAACAGTCCAGGAGGTCTCTGGAGTGTGTGGAAGACAGCTTCCCGACACAGCTGGTCAGTGCCCAGCCAGGGGAGATGCCCCACTGGGCCTGGTGTTTACAAACAGGGAAGGACTGCTGGGTGATGTGGTGGTTGGAGGAGATCTTGGGCACAGCGATCACGAGGTGACAGAGTTTTTATTCCCAGAGAAGTAAAGGGAGGGGTCAGCAGTACCATTACCTTGGACTTCTGGAGGGCTCACTTTGGCCTGTTTAGGAGCCTGCTTGACAGAGCCCCTTGGCAGACAGCCCTGAAGGGCCAACTGTCCAGGAAGGCTGGACACTGCTCAAGAAGGCAGTCTTAAGGTGCAGGAGCAGGCTGTCCCCATGTGCCAAAAGATGAGCCAGTGGGGGAGAAGACTGGCCTGGCTGAACAGAGAGCTTTGGCTGGACCTCAGGGGGAAAAGGAGAGTTTCCCACCTTTGGAAGAAGGGGCAGGCAGCTCTGGGGGACTAAGGAAGTTGTCAGGTTATGCAGGGTAAAGATTAGAGAGGTGAAAGTCCAGTTATAGCTCAGACTGGCCATTGCCATGTTTTTACAAATATATTAGAAGCAAAAGGAGGTCCAAGGAGAATCTCCATCCTTTACTGGATGCAGCAGGGAACATTGTCACAAAGGATGAGGAAAAGGCTGAGGTACTTAATGTTTTCTTTGCCTCAGTCGTTAATAGTAAGACCATTTGTTCTCTGGATACTCAGCCCCCTGAGCTGGAAGGTGAGTATGAGGAGGAGCAGAAAGAACTCACCACAGTCCAGGAGGAAACAGTTAGTCACCTGCTGCTCTAATTAGATGTCCACAGGTCTATGGAGCAGGATGGGATCCACCCAAGTGTGCTGAGGGAGCTGGTGGAGGAACTCACCATACCACTCTCCATCATTTATCAAGAGTCTTGGCACACTGGGGAGATCCCAGTTAACTGGAGGTTATCCAGTGTGATGCCCATCTACAAGAAGGGCAGGAAGGAGGATGTGGGGAACTACAGGCCTGTCAGCCTGACCTCAGTGCCAAGGAAAATTATGGAGCAGATCATCCTGAGTGCCATCATGCAGCATGTGCAGGACAACCAGGGGATCAGGTCCAGCCAGCAGGGGGTTATGACAGGCAGGTCCTGCTTGACAGACCTGATCTCCTTCTATGACAAGATGACCTGCCTAGTGGATGAGGGAAAGGCTGTGGGTGTTGTCTACCTGGACCTTAGTAAAGTCTTTGACACCATCTCCTACAGCATTCTCCTGGAGAAACTGGCTGCTTATGGCTTGGATGGGTGTACTATACACTGGGTAAAAAGCTGGCTGGACAGCCAAGCCCAAAGGGTGGCAGTAAATGGAGTTACATCCAGCTGGTGGCCTGTAACAAGTGGTGTCCCCCAGGGTTCAGTACTGGGGCCAGTCCTGTTTAATATCTTTGATGATCTGGATGAGGGCATCCAGTGCACCCTCAGTAGGTTTACATATGACACCAAGCTGGGTGGGAGTGCTGACCTGCCTGAGGGCAGGAGGCTCTGCAGAGGGACCTGGTCAGGCTGGAGCGATGGGCCCAGGCCAGTTGTATGAGGTTCAGCAGGGCTCAGTGCCGGGTCCTGCCCTTGGGTCACACCAGCCCCACGCAGCGCTACAGGCTGGGGCAGAGCGGCTGGAAAGGGCCTGGTGGGAAAGGGCCTGGGGGTGCTGGGTGACGGCCGGCTGGGCAGGAGCCAGCAGTGTGCCCAGGGGGCCCAGGCGGCCAGCAGCACCCTGGCCTGTGTCCCCAGCAGTGTGGCCAGCAGGACCAGGGCAGTGACCGTCCCCCTGCCCTGGGCACTGCTGAGGCCGCCCCTCGAACCCTGTGTTCAGGTCTGGGCCCCTCACTGCAAGGGGGACATTGAGGGGCTGGAGCGTGTCCAGAGACGGGCAGCGGGGCTGGGGAAGGGGCTGGAGCACAAGTTGTATGAGCAGTGGCTGAGGGAACTGGGGTTCTTCAGTCTTGAGAAGAGGAGGAGCCTCAGAGGGAACTTATTGCTTTCTACAGCTCCCTGACAGGAGGCTGTAGGTAGGTGGGGGTTGGTCTTTTCTCCCAGGTAGCAAGTGGTAGGACAAGAGGAAACAGCCTCAAGTTACACCAGGGGAGGTTTAGATTGGGTATTGGGAAAAAAATTCTTCACTGAAAGGGCAATCAAGCATTGGAACAGGCTGCCCAGGGAGGTGGTGGAATCACCATCCATGGAGCTGTTTAAAAACTAGGGACAGGGTTTAGTGATGGACTTAGCAGTCCTAGGTTAATGGTTGGACTTGATCTTTCAGATCTTTTCCCTCCTAAATGATTCTATAATTCTATGAAACCGCTTTGAAAACCGCTATGTTGTGAGAAAGAGCTGTGAGATGTGTCATGGAGCACCTCTTCTTCCTTGCCTCAGGAGCTGCATTTAAGCTCAGGCTCTTGCTTCTTGGTCCTTGCCTGAACCATCTTGCAGATATGCACTTCCTGGTCTTGCACCTTGCTGACCCTGGTCTTCTGACTCAGGTCCCTGGCTTGAACTCCTACTAGCTTCGTTGGTGGGGCTAGTGCAGTGGCCATAGGTTTTGGCTGCCTATCCTCACTGTCTCAGCCTTTTGCAGGTCTCCTTGTTGGGGTGCTGTCGTCTGGTATTCTTGTCAGTGAGGGCATGGGTCTGCCTGCCTCTCTGTCACCTTTGGCTCCCAGCACTTGTTGAGCAGCAGGTTCCTGGCAAAGGGTGTCTTAAAAATAAAAGAACTTTGAACCGAAGAGAGACATCATGTATCGGCATCACAAACTTACCTGGAGGATGTATCAGGCTATCACTTCCTCGGATGCCCTCCCTGGAGTGTTCTGAGCAGCTGCTATCCTGCCCTCCCCTGCCTACTTTCTTTCACCAGGCTAACAAGCAGCCACCCTGCCAGGGGCAGAAAGCAGGACAGACTGGTGGATTCCTTCAGAATTTTTTTATGTGTAAGTGTGGGTGGCAGGTGGTGAAATCCATGAAGAGCAGATCTTCCTTCTCACCCTCCCTGTAAAACTGTATGCCAATCAGCCTGCAGAGCCTGCGTGGGATCCCAGGGGTTCTCCAAAACAGAAATCAGGATGAATTCTCAAATTATTTCTGCTTCAGGGAACGGCTATTCCCTCTCACATATTTGTTCAGCTCCGCTGCACTGCAGCCCCTAGGCATCAAATCAACTAACAATTTTGGTTCTGTTTTCAGAACGTGTCAGAAATCTCTGAAGACACTCACTGAGAACCGGTTGCAATAATTCCAGTGAATTAACTGCCCATTAGGGGACTTCCATTTCTTTAACTTGTGAGGTTTGTGCAGGAGAGTTAGTCTAATCTAAAGCACTTATGAAGTTGATTTTGATCAACTCCAGTACATCAGGCACTTGCTACTTGGCTATTCACTTTCATACAGCAAAACAGAAAAACCTAAGTGCTGTCTGGGTCACCAAATCTTTGCATTTTTTGTGATCCTGAGAAATAATTTTTTACTGAAGAGGAAGAACAGAAAATGGTCTCATTCCTTTTTTCTCACTCAAAAACTGTACTTAGGTGCTAGGAATTGTATCTTTAAACAATTTCCACAAAATCTTTACAAATATATAAGATTGCATTGCCAAGCCATGTGTGGCAGGTCCTTGAGCAAGTTGCCACTTACCTGTTTAGCATGTGAACTATGTAGTTAAAAGGTTGTTATGGTAAACATGTAGGTTTTTTGCTTTTCAAAAAATGCAGGATCATATTCCATAATCACAGAAACTTCTGCGAATTGCTGGCATGCAAACACTGCTAATCTGAGCTATCTCATCTTTCAAATTGAACTTCTTTTCCTTGTTTTATTCTGATTTTCTTCAGGAACAGAAATTTTTACCATGCAACACTAAATTTTCAAACAATACAGCTAATGCATCAGCATCGAGTTGCCGAGACACCACTCACACTTGCTTCCCAAAAGAAAACTGTTTAATATGTTTCAGCCATGCAATTGGTAGGATTATACTTGTTTAATAGTACATGTTACAGTCTTGTTTTGTTGTATGTATCAACTTTTTCCCATGTTTGGGGCAAGAGTCTGTCTTCAGCAACTGCAAAATATTGACAGGAGTGCAGCTGGCAGCAGCGCTGGACCCTATGGCCTGTTAGTACTGCCTCTCATCTCAAGTCACTCACCATTATTAAAAGCAGTTCTTAGTTTGACAGTCTCTCTATTCTTCCCCACCCCATCACATCCATTTTCATTTAACAAAATCGTCTCATCTAGTCTAGCGCTCTACTGCGTCCCAGCTGACCTTCATTGTCAGCAAATTATTTTAGAAAGCAACTACCACTATGCAGAGGGAGAGGAATACATTTCCAGAGCTTTTGAACATGTCCCAAATACTCTTCTATGTCTGAGAACTGCTGTGCTTCCATAGAAGCCTCTGGCAAAATGTAGTTATTCCATTGCATTCTCAGCTTCCTTTGCATACTTTCATCATGAACTAGACTGCAAAGAAGCCATTGCTCTGTACTTATTGACATCTCTGTACACATACCAAAGACAGTGGCCTGTAGCTGATGGAAAGGAACACAGTAAACCATGGAAGCACAGAAGCATATCTTTTTTCATTATTTTTTTTCTGTCTTGTGAAAGACTTCACAACTTTTCTTTTTTTTCTTCTGGTAGAACATAAGTTTTCCATTATCAGAATTTGGTTATGCTCATTTGGTGAAAGTCCATTACATAGTGCAACACAAGTTCTAGACTTTACTGTTGACATTACGTCAAGGACTTGAGAAGGTAGTACAAACTCATATGAAGGACACTGAAGTGCTTATGCTTTGCATGTCTTGACATACCTGACCAGACATTGCTGCTTTTGGAAGAGCAGACAGAGTACAACCCTTCTCCAGTTCATTTACATATTTCATATTTATTCCTTAGCTGGTTCTATTTTGTGTGATCTTTCTGACACAGAGAGTTCCTGTTAATGTTTCAGGTTTGCTGATCTGGAGAACTCAAACCTATCTTCTCCTGGAACAGAGATGCAACCTATGAATATATATAAACAATTACAGCTTTGAGCATGCCTGAGATTAATTAATCCTGGAAAAGCTTCAAAAAATACCCAAAACTGCCTTTCCTCACCTCTGCTATCAAGTCTTTCATATGCTGTATTGACCACAGACTAGATACCAGATATAATTTTTATTTTCAGATAACCTAGCAGGATAAGCAAGAGTTTTTCTCTGGATGTTTTGAAATCAAGACAGTGATCATATAGCAAGAGAATTTGGCACTGGTCCTGTCCCAGACCTTTGCAGATAAAAAATTTTTATGTTCCTGAATGAGACCTCAAGTCACCATGAGGATTTTGCAACACTGCACATTTCAGCCTCATGCAGATTCAGAGAGGAAAGATCACATGTACTAAAAATATCCGCCAAAATGATTAAGACAGCAATGCCGGCAAATTCTCCTATTTGTTAATATTGCTGAGCACAGCTATTACATAGTCTTCTGAAAATCTTTGTTACAATCTAAGGTCAACCAAGTGACTGCAGAACTAAACCAGATATCCCTCTATTACACTGAAGTGTTGCCTTTTTTCACTATAAGTAGCCCAAAAGCTTTCATAGTGAGACAAGATAAATAATATAAGTAGAACTAAACTGCTGACAAAGTTTATTCAACAAGCAAATAAAGCAGAGTTGAATACAGCATGAAAGGCTTGAGGAAACAAGCATTTAAGAAAGGCTTTTCTCTCCCATTCCTCACCCTACATTTAAAAAAAAAAAACAAAACCAAAAACAAACCAAAAAACAGAACAAACAAACAAACAAAAAAGAAAAAGGAGACAGATCAGAGCCAAGGATATTTTTTGCTAAACTGCTGCACACAGAATATGGTTGCAGAGAGCAATCTACTTCTTGGAGCAACAGTGGGGCAGTTTTTTCCAAAGTTTCTCCAGTTTTCCTGAATTATTTCAGACCCTCAGAACTACTGTGAGTGCTTTCCTGGTCAGACTCCCTGTGGGATACATGCCAAAAGAAGTGAGGCACCTGGAAGCTTAAGACTTGGGAATGATTTTCTACCAGCAAATTAGGAGGACATCTATTCTTTAGCAAACTATTTCTTGAAGATACATCATTTAACTTTGAGATCTGCCACCATCAGGCTTCTTCCCTAGGAGAAAAACGAACAGAACAAAAAACTCAGAAGCATTTTCCTCCACAGCTATATAGTTTCTACTAATTCTTTTAAATACTTGCTACTCTTCTTCTCTGTAATCATACTGTACTTTCATAAATTTCCGTCAGAAGTTACTGTTGCCTTTGGAGAACAGAATTCCCAAGGAGACAGGGAACGAGAAAAGGGAAGAGCAATTATCTGACATGGTCACACACTTTAGTATCAAGAACAGAAGGCTGGTTTTATGTTTCAGAAGGTGAAAATATGTGCAACAGTGACTTACTCAGGCACTACTTGTCTCCACTCTCTCTCTAATTCCAGCAGATACCGAATACAATCTTCCTGCCCTTAACATTTATTGTTGAAAAAGGGAACATCTGATTATAAAAGCTGTGGGTTGAGATGAGTAAAGATAACATAATTCTGAAGGTGCCAGAAGCCTGAGGTACATCAGTAGGACTCCACATTCATCTTCTGATTCTGTTAAGCTAGTAGGGTGTTTCGTCTCCTTTCAGCATTACCGAAATTAAAAGAGAGACAGATAAAGGAAGACTGGGAGAGGCTCAGCCAACAAGGGAGGCAAAATAATGATCAGCTGAGGATTTTCACTTCATGTTTTTGTGATCCATATGCCTGTGGTCCTCCACTAAAGTTACAAACAAAGCACCTATGGAGTGGGAAGGCACAGGTAACCCCTTTATGACATTATATAAAGAAAGCATGCAATGTTTTGATATTGTTTGAGCAACTTCCTTAATCTACCTATAAGAAATTTCAACCAAAGCAATTTCCTTCATAAGTTTGATAGCAAGGACCTACTTACTTGCTTGCTACTCACTAGTATATAAGGCTGGTT
This sequence comes from Falco rusticolus, assembly GCF_015220075.1. Lineage (NCBI taxonomy): Eukaryota > Metazoa > Chordata > Aves > Falconiformes > Falconidae > Falco > Falco rusticolus. Next base: position 22,754,606 of record NC_051210.1, on the reverse strand, counting down.
TAATTTCTGTGTGTGTTTACCTTCAATTACCTTGCTGTGCAACAACAAGTCTGCCTCTGTACTTCAGCACCTGACACCAGTAAGACAGAAGTAACATGTGTACACAGAATTTGATACACAAGCAAATCAGCAATGTTAAGCCAGCTTCGAAGCACAAAACCCTAAGACTATGCATGCACATGGAGTTCCTTTCAGTTTTCTGCTTTTGCGGAGATGTGCAGGCTTATGCCTCAAGGAGGCAATTCTTCCTTAAGGCTTGGTAATAGTAACAACCCCCACGCTGAGTTTCATCAGCTCAGCAAGAAACAACCCCAGGTCTTGGGTCCTTGTCATACACTCCTATACAAACAGTTTCTCAGTGTGCACTGTCTGGTACAAATTCACCCTTTGCAGAGATTAACACTGATATTTTCCCAGTTCAGTTTCTAGTCTGCACTGAAAAACTGTTTAGAATTGTTTATAGCCCCCTAGATGTTAAAACGGAGGTACTTTCATCTTGAAACCTTTATCTTTTCATACAGTTTGAAATATAAATGCCAATACAAAGAACTCAGCATTTCAGGATGTTTCCTGCTTCACACCTTCAGAGGTATGAACATTAACAGGTCTTTTTGCAGCCTGGGCTTCTGCTGTGCTTGAAGGCTACTTAGTTTATAAGTACAGATTTCCACCCCTCTGAACAGCGTCTTTAGTTTTGCATATTACATTGGTTGCAACCTACATAAAATGTGAGAATAGCTCAAATAGAAGGTATTTCTTATGCTGGGATACAGTCATCATTGTGGAGACCACACAGGTTGTTAGGTTCATGGTTTCATGAAAGGATCCTACAGCATCCTTTCAAATTAATGGTTCATAAAAGGTTTGAAATCTCACTAAATTCAGACAAGATAAAAATTTTTTAAAAAAAAAGACATGATTGAAAGGAACATATTCTTTAAAAAACAAATTCATACTAATATACTAGAAGCAGCTCAGTTTCTAACCCCATGAAAGAGCAATATTTCACCTCTGCTCTAAATTTCTAATACATTTCACATTTGCACAAGAGTAACTGCATTATCTCTTTCAAAGCAGGGTGAAGTACATGAAGTACATAAACATCAGGCTTGACTGAGAAGATATAGATGTGATTCTGGTGGCATCAAATCCATGATTAACTATGGGTTTAATGCTGCACTGCTGGGAACACAGTGCCTTTAGCTCTTGGGCTCCCAGTGCTGGACCAGAAGATGCTGCAGACATGTAGTGCACAGCCCTGATGTGGTATGCACCAGCGTGGGTACATTACATTTTCACAGGAAAATCAATCTTGCATAAGCAGGCTTCAAGCTAGTTTTATGCTGGCTAACGAAAGAAAAAACAGATTTTCTCTTATCTGTTTTTCTTTACCGCACTCTGTCAAGTTCTACAGAAATATGATCATATGTCATGTCCGATTCAGGTCAGATTTTTATCACTGAGTGGTACTTGGTACTGCACTGATCCAGTTTTATGATTGTGGAAGCAGCAGCTGAAAACAGCAGAGGTTTATAATACAACAAACCTTACACTTCTGAATAAATTAAATTCCATGTGTAACACGTTAAGAGCTACAGGACTTAAACAACTCCATCATCTTCATTAAATATCCCTTTACATGTTTTTGTTTTTGTAACTGTATCAGTTCTTTTCTCGCAGGTCTTCTGCATTAATGTTAGATAACACAGGACTGTATTACTTTATACTCACAAGAAACTGACAACAGCTCCATGGGCTGACGTTTTTAGTCAGCATCTGTCACTCAACACAGCAGCAGGCTCAAATGCTTTGCCCTTGTGCCACCAGCATTTAGCTGTCTGCATTCAAGGTCAGGTCTGCCAAGGTGTAGCCTTGGAAAAACCACTGGTGCAACAGCTGTGTTGTGATAAAGAGATGTGAGATGACTCAATGAGCACCTCTCCCTCCCCAGCTCAGAGCTGCGTGTCAGCTCAGGCCCTTGCCCCTTGCTGTCCCTGACCTGCTGACTTGGCTGACTATAGACCTGCCTCATAAGTGGTGCTGCTGCAGTGGCGACAGGTCCTGGGCCAAGCCCTGGCCACTGTCCCAGACCTGCACCACTCTCCTTGTTGAGGTGTGGTGGGTCACTACCCTGGCTGATGCAAACATATTCCTGCTGGCCTCCCTACTACCCTCAGCTCTCACTCCTGGCTCTTGCAGAGTGTTTGCTCCCTGACGATATCCTGGACTTGCCAATCTCATTTTCTACCCTAGAGTTATCCAGTGCTTCTGGGTTTATTTCAGCTATTTTCAGCTTTTAGATTGTGCCCTTCTGTAGCCCTTTTTAATCTATGTTCCAGGAGTCTTAGGGGAGGTTGTCTTTTTTTATTAGGTGTTCTAAATAAATTAGCATTTTGCACTACTTCCAACAGTAGTAACAGACTTTTTCCAGTTTTTTTTCTAGCTAGGGAGTTAAAGTAACACAGTATCTTTGCACGAAAACTTTTCCCCCTCTAACTGGACACTGACAATCACCTAAAGACAAAAACCTCCATATGCTTCCCAGTTAATTTTTTTCATAGTGGATACTGTATTTCTCCTGCACCACACTGAGTGATTTATGACAGCTTTTAACCTTCCTGATGACAATTTTCTTTTGATGTTATGACTTGTAGCATATCTTAAATTCAGATATCATGAGGACAAATTTTACTGTAATGAATTTGAAATGCCTGGTTTTCCAGTGCTGCAACCTGGCAATGAGCACCACTCAAATCCCACATTCTTCCTTTTTCTTTAATTTGGCTTGTACCACAGTATTATTTTAATCTGCATGGAAGTTGAAGGTCTTTAAAGTCACCATAATAACACAGAGTAACAAAAAGTAGCACTGAAATTCAGGATCCAGCACTTAAGTGCTGCAATTGCACAGTTCATCCTGACTTAGGATTCAACAGTCATAAAATGATTGTAGGAAGATCTGAGAAATGACATCTTGGCATTTCCTAGTAACAAATTATTGAATGTATCAGAAATATGCCAGCAACGAAGATGAAATTATCATCCTTTTTCCATTTACATCTTCAAAGGTGCAAGGGAAGTATAAGAGGAACTAGATGTTCCCATAGACCAGGTCACTTATTCCATAGGCATACTAGTGCCTTTTCAACACCTACCCTTGTAAGCTTCAGAGTCTTCAGCACTCATTCAGATATTCTTTGTGCAAGCTGGCTCTCCATCCACGAGTTAAGGTGCTTAAAACTGGTCCCATGTGTTCCTTCCTTCTCAGTCTTGGTCATCCCTTTGCATTGGACACTTGCCTGATGGGGCTTACGTTGGACATAAGTTGCAGCCAGCTGAAGGTGACAATTCCCTAGGCTGTAGATGATTCCAAGTCACTTTCTTCTTTGCTGACCATTTCTTCTGCCCCACACACCAACAAATTCTTATCCCTGACATTGTCTAGCTGAATAACAGATTAACTTAAATTTTAATTCACTTTAAATTTGCTGTTTCAGAAGAGCATGTGTGATGAAAAATGTCTTTTCCATGCCCAGCAGCTACGTCATCTGGTTGAACTGATTACTTTAAGGCCGTACTTCCATATCTGCACCTACATTTATTCATACATGGTTCTTTCCACCCCACCCATGCCACCACTCTGTGTCATGGATTTCACAAATCTCAGGAAAAAGTTGTCTTGCAATTCAAAGTGCTCTCCTAGATTCTAGCAGGACTGTGGGTTATCACATCTCTTATAGTCTTTCCTCAGGTGTAAGGGTTTCCACCCCTTCTCAGTGAGATAATTCAAAATTTCGCTTTGAGGGCTGTAGATAGGCCAAACTGGTGACGTCAGTCATGGTGCACATTTCCCCTAGTCACCTTGTATTTCCTTTGTTCATTCATCTAGATATAAGGATGATTACAGCTCCCAAAACCATCACAAGGTCCCACTGCAGAACACAGTAACATCCCTTGAGACATCAGCTGAAATCCTGATCTTCTGCCTGATTATAATTCATAGTTCTTCTATAAAGAACTTGTGTTATTTTGTTCCTACCTGAAACTCTCGAGCTGGATTCATAAAGATCCTGTGCCTTTTCTTAAGTCATGTGTAGGACAACACTGTAGAGAAGCAGACCACCAATGTAACAAGAAAATCAAATTGTAGGTATTACAGTAGGAAGAGATTTCTTTAAGGCTTTGCTTAAGTTCTCCAGCAATAAGTATCCCTGAAGATCTGCAGGATACTTATTTTGGCTACATAAAAAGAAGATGAAACTCTAAGAGCATACAAACATCTAAGAAAAGGGGAAACGCATACAAATTACTGAGCTAGGAGGTCTTCACCATGCAGAAACCATGAGTACAAAGGATGGGAGATCACAAAGCATTTTTATTTTTTTAAAAAAACAACAGGGTACCTATCCTCATATAAAGACTACTGAAAGTTCTAGAAATAGGTGATCAATAAATAAAATGTTCAGATACTTCTCTGATTTTTTAAAAAAATGTATTAGTCAAATGATGTACCTGTAGAAGCTGAGGAGGTAGAAAATTCTGAATTTCAAAATAGTAATGCTACTTGGATAGTTCTGGAAGACTTAACAAGCTGAAACCAAAGTAAAAAGGGAAGAAGAAATGCTGTAAATTGAAGAGAGTACAGATATGAAATTGTTTTCCTTGCTACCCATAATAAGAATCCTTTTCTCAATAAGGCTCAAGGAAGAAGATGTTGAAAAAGTCAGGAGTACACCTGGGCAGTAATGCAGCTAAAAAAATTATTGTGACTGCAGTGGTAAATTGCAAATGCATGCATGTGCAAGGCTACAGGGTATTGTAAGAAGTGAAGCACGGTTTCAATTTCCATACAGAGGAAAAGGAAGTCACAAATTCTGTCTAAGCAGCCTTACTCTGGGCATTTGTGAAATAAAACATTTATCTATCGAATGCTGCCTTAAAGGAAAATACAGGCAAACTGGAGCAATTAAGAAAGCAAACTATACTGCCTACACACACAAAACAAAATCAATAATGTAGAAGAACAGGTTTAACAAGAGCTTTAAGGAAAAGTTGATCTAACAGAAAAATGAGAAAAAACTGCTAATTCAGAAATATGTATAGATATAAAGGTGCAGGGGGTGGGGTGGGGGGGGTAGGGGTGGAATCAGCCATACCGCTATAAAAGCACTTGACTCTACCACTTTCCTTCCATTCTCCTCTAAAAAGTCCTGTTGTCACAAAACTGACAAGCAGCCCAGGCTTCAGTCCTGCACTGTCATTTCCATGGCAGCTGCTGCGGTGAAGGGTGCAGGGCTGGGCACCCAGAGAGTGAGACAAAAAGGAGGAAACACACAGGCTTTGTCTCTGTTGTCCCACAGGTTATGCCACATGTCCAAGCTCAGACAACCATTCCTCTGCTCTCTCTTCCTCCATATCCTGTTATTTGCACAGACTGCTCTTTCTCTTTAAATCTAGCTGCTATCAACATCATCCTCAGCATTTTGATTTTCTTAACACTTCTCACATTGCAGGTAGATCTATGTATCAAACATTTGCTTAGAGTGAAACTGACCGCTAGCATGCTACTACATCTTTGGGGTATAAAAAAGTTTCACTTGCTTTTTATTATTTTCTGTACAATGAAGCATTGGACCACAGGAATGACAAGAGATGGAGTGCATATCACAAGTCATATGGCAGTAAAACAGGAATGTGGGATCCTGTGCTTGGGGATTTAAAATTAGGTTGTACAGAACACTACTTATACACAGTAAAAAAACACTTTGTACTGCAAGGGTAATAAACCAAATGACCTCTAAAGTCTTTTTTTCTGAGGTTGTTGGGATCTTTTGACCCTTTTTCAAGGACCTGTTCTTTGGTGTGATCTACAGGCTATACATCTAACAGGAAAAAATCTGAATGGGTTTAGCAAACCTATTACTACATACGCAGTATCCGGTTGCTTTTTGGATGTCCTTCATGCCACCAAGGAATTCAAAGAAATCCTTAATATAGGAGGAAGTCATTACAGGAAAATCCAAAAGTCATTAACTTTTCTGTTCTAAGTTTCATGACAAAATAACCAGAGGTCCAATAATTTTATTTAAAAATAACATCCTGAAGCAAATAAGTGAATTTGAAGCTTTAGCGTTTGTATGGTGGAAAGGGAATAAATAATTTATGAAATATTAAGCCCCAGATTAAAGCCAAGAGTCATATCCTCAAGCATTTTAAAGGAAAGACTGAGAGGGAGATTGTTACCCTAGGAGTTGATCAGTGGGTGAGCTCACACCAGCCTCAGCAAGACCAAACTTTGACCCTCCTGGATAGCCAGCAAGACTTGCCTAGCAAGCCTGGCACTAAATCAAATATTCTACATGCATTTTCTGGAGCACAATAGCTAGGAATCTCTCAGCATTATGTTTCTGAAGTATTTCCTACTGGGAAAATAACTATGCCACTTCCTTACAGGAAACCTCTGTGCCAGTTAGGAGCATTATAGCAATCTGCCATTAATGCTCATCTTTGTCCTTAATAGAAGTTCACGGTACAGCTTCTTCATTTCCTCTTCCTTCAAGACTATATCACATCTAGAATTATATTTGGAAAGAAAACCCCAAATTCTTGTGTTTACCGCATTTAAGAACAATTTCCAGCACACAGCCACAGTTACTGGCATATTACTTAAAGGAAAGCAGGAACTATACCACCCACCAGTCATGTTCTGACTACTGTGGTGAGCTTGATTATCTCAGCAGGTGGCAGGGCATGGGCTGGTGTGAGAACTCTGCTGCATTGCACAGCAATACACGGCACTTGGACCGCAGAGCCCAAGCCTGCAATCGCAGTGCCTCAAGATTTTCAGATCACTGCTTACAGAGGGACTGATACAGTATTCTCTGCACACAAACAAGAAACCCACAGACCTCCAACTGGTATATAGATTATACAAGATAACTGTTGTGAAGAAAGAGTGATAAACTTCTAAATGCTAGAAAAAATATCACAAGCTTTCTGTAGTTAAAAGATACCAGTTTGGCTTAATTCAGTAGAATGTCAAATGGACACCCACATAACAAAGAGAAGTTTAAATATGTGCTGAACAGAGGCAGGAATAGAGAAGAGCAGGCTTTTGAATTTTTATTTGAAACACTGGACAGTCATGCACTTCACCGAGTAGTTGTATTGCTCCTTTTAAATCAAGTTCAACACTCGATACAAACCCACTATATTTAAATTGACTGTTCAGTTAATTTGTATTTTTAATTCCCCTTTAAAGATCCACTAAAATGTAGCCAATGTGAATGACTTTTAAAGGATGTCAACTCTAAAGATTTAGATCCTCTGATCAAGAAATCAAACAGACCTTGACAAGCAAGATCTGACCCCTTAGCAGAGCAAGTAAGATTTGAAAGAGACCGTAACAGGCTGGATGAATGGGCTGACTGGAACCTCGTGCAGTTCAGCAAGGGGAAGCACAAAGTCCTGCAGATGGGCAGGAACAACCCCTGGCACCAGTACGCGCTGGGGGCTGCCCAACTGGAAAGCAGCTCAGCAGAAAAGGCCCTGGGGGTCCTGGTGGGCACCAAGGTGAACACAGGCCAGCAGTGTGGCCTTGCTGCAAATAAGACCAAGAGTGTCCTGGGCTGCACAAGGAGGAGGGTTGCCAGCAGGTCAGAGGAGGTCATCCTGCTGCGCTACTCAGCACTGGTGAGGCCACACCTGGAGCGCTGGGTCCAGAGCTGGGCTCCCCTGTATGACAAAGACATGGGCACAATGGAGAGAGTCAAGTGAAGGACCACAAAGATGAGGAAGGACCTGGAGCATCTCTCCCATGAAGAAAGGTTGAGAGAGTTGGGATTGTTCAGCCTGGAGAAGAGAAGATTCAGGGAGATGTCATCAGTGTATATAAATACATGAAGGGAGGATGGAAAGATGGAGCCAGGCTCTTTTCAGTGGTGCCCAGTGACAAGACTGGAGTCAATAGTCCACACTGAAACACAGGAAGTTCCCTCTGAACATCAGGAAACACTTTTTCACTGTGAGGGTGACGAAGGAGGGTGAAGTGACCCAGGGAGGGTGAGAAGTTTTCATCCCTGGAGATGTTCATGAGTTTTCTGAACAAGGTCCTGGGCACTTGGCTTTAGGCGGCCCTGCTTGAGCAGGGCGTTGGACCAGGTGACCTCCAGAGGTCCCTGCCAGCCTGAACCATTCCTTGATTCCTAAACAATTTGCATTACTAGCCTCTAAACAGAATTAGGATGGAAATACATCTTTTTTTTCTTTTTTTGTCCTAAGTTTTTTGCAGGAAGCCTAGGTACTATTTAAAAGTACTAAAAGATCTTAGTGCCCAAATAATCATAATAAACTGGGCAAACATTAAATAGACTACAAGCAGTTGAAGAACCAAATCAAGCACAGGTTTAGAAAATTTTATCTCCAAATTGGTCATTTTTGTTGCATGACCACTGAACTACCGAGGGGACAGTTTTGTGTTTGTAACATCTTGCATTTACTGATTCTTACTTTTAATGTTACTAACTGTAAAGAAGCAAGAACCAGTGAATAAGCAATCTAAACATAAGCTTCAGGAAGGTCCAGATTGAAATAAATGAACTGAAAAGGAGATTTTTTTTTTCAAAAGAGTTCTTACTGAAGAGAAACAAAGTCACTTCAAAACAAGAATTTCTCCACTGATGAAGTCAGGCAGACTTCTTATAGTAAAGTTTCAGGGAGGGATATAGGAATCTCAAGAAGCTTCAGTTATCAAGTATTCTCTTCATAGAATTTTTTCTGCAGGCCGACATTAAACCTCTCCTGTTCTTACAACATGTAATATTTTGATTATCCCATAATTAAGGTTTGGTAGATAGGACAAAGCAAAAAGTCTTTATTCTGTTCTTTATTAGGTCACAGAAATATGTTTTTCAAAAATCTTCACTTACACTTGTATTTATGGAGTAAAACGTAACTTTCTACTCAGACAACAAATTAATAAATTAGATGCTTTCCATCCCCTGAATTCAAAGTAACAGGAAATAAAAGGCATCTGTTTTCTACTGCTTTGTTTTCAGGAATTATGGCTGTGAATCACATTCCCATCTGTCAGAATTTCGCTGCTTAGGATACAAACAATAATTCAATATATCAAGAGAATAGTATTATAAAACTATTTTAAGCTCAGCATAAATCCTTTTACCCACCTGGCAACGAGAACAAGATCTTCTGAATGCTTCAGGAGTATCTGACTCAGACACCGGCAACTAGAAATCTGTGGGGGTTAATCATGTTTAACCAGATGGCTGTAGTCTTGAGTAGAAGTAAGCTTCTGGAACTCAAATTTGCATCCTTCCAATGAGAAAGGAAAAATGTCTCCTTTTGCACAATACCATAATAGGAGCTCAGATGTGAAATAACAGAAGTGTTTGAGGTCAGTTACTCATCCAGAAGACTTCACTGTGATACAGCTGTACTGTACAATTTTACCTCTAGCTGTAAAAATATGCTTTTCACTTACAGTGGTAAAATAAAGGGCATTAATTATATTTTTTTAGCCATTCACTCATACAGGATTGTGTTCGTTCTTTGATAGCATTCTAGATACGCATGTATTGCTCAAAATTGCTGTCACAGACTAATCCTTGCATTTGCCCCTGATTTGGTCTCACAGATATGGGAAGGAGGATGGGATGAAGAATAAAACAGTCTAGTCTCCATGATTAATTACAGCATCCTCATCATTGTTTTCATTCATATACAGATGTATCTTGGCCCTTCCAGTCTCTTCTGGTTGCAAGAGAATACTAGAATACATAGGTGCTTGACTGTAGTCCCTTTTACCAAGGAATATACTTGCCATTAAGACAATAGCTGTGAAAGGAATATATAGGGAGATACCTATCTATCTATCTATCTATCTATCTATCTATCTATCTATCTATCTATCTATCTATCTATCTATCTATCTATCTATCTATCTATCTGTCTATCTATCTGTCTATCTATCTGTCTGTCTGTCTGTCTGTCTATATTATAAACTGGAAGAATTTCTTGGCACCTTATTCACCTGTATCTGATTAGAGGTGATGATCTGATTAGAGGCAGGTGATACATGTATCCCAGGTGTTATTATAGGTATACAAAGTGTACAAGTGTCCATGTAGAAGCTGGTAAGAACTTTAAATCTGAATTCACTAAAAAACAATGACTGATCTGATACTGCAAATAAATTCCAAGATTGTACTGCACATGCAGAAACTGAAATCAAACTGCACATTTTGCACTCAGAAATAGTTTCTAAAACAACTTTTAGAAAGCTTTTAACCAATAATTCATTGTAATTAGAAAAAGGTCTTGAGATTAATCCTATTACTGCATGTTCAGCAAATTTAAAAAGTGATATTGTGGATGATAGTCAGGAAGTTAAATTCACTTTTAAAGAAAATGAACGATTGTCCAAAAGTGCTATCTTCATAATAAAATCTTCCTTTAAAAATCAGCTGAATGTTAAAAAAATGCAGAAAAAGCACTACCGTCCTTCATTTATCATTAAGAGGGAAGAAGAAATAAAGGGTGAGCCAGATATTCACAAAATCTTCCTTTTCAAATAGTTTCTTTTTATATTATTAGAAAATATAATTTCACCTTAGTTAAGCGCTTGATGAGAGAAAGTGCTTTAATGTATGCCTCTATCCTGCCAATTCATAGCTGGTAGCAGAGAGGGATAGTGCTCCACTTTGCTGCTGCCTTGCCAGTGCTGTGCTGCCCTGTGAGTGCATAGCATTCCCCTTGTCTGAATGAGAAATGAGAAAAAGGCTGTAGACTGTGCAATACCATCCTTGATGGTGTTACTGAATAGTTTCTATTAGGCAGCCAATGTCTGCAGGACGTTTTGCTCTGGTTTTTCTCTAATTGTTCCCAAAGAAAAAAAGGCTTTAAAGTATTTAATGAGTTAATCATATTTGAAAGGTTATACTTCTGACATGGGGACATATCCCACGGTTCTTCATAGAACCACTGATCACTTGCTTTCAAAAACTGTCAGTTGAGGGAGGTTGAAAAGGCAAGGCTTTCCAATGTGGACAAGTACTTTAAGGGAGACAAGGTTCGCAGTGGTTCAGTTGCTTGTCAATGTTTCACTCGGATTTTTAATACCGTAAGTCTCACACGCTATTTTTCACCTCAAGGACAGAGAATTATTCTACGTGTACTGATCATAAGACATCTGACTTTCATCTTTTCCCATTTCTTTCTCTCTCACTCTCAGCTCGGCAATCCTAATAATTCCTTTCTGTTACAAAACAAGCCAATCTTCTTCTCCTCAGGCCCTTCAGGCATCATCCTGAAAGATAAGCCTTCCTTTGCAGGGAACACAAACCCGCAGCTGGCATTGGTGGGATTCCCAGGCTGCTGATGGAGGCCATGCTGCCAAGTCGGGGAAGTAGGATTCAGAAAGTCAGAGAGCAGCAGTAGCTGCAGCAAGGCAGACCTGGGCTGAAAAGGAGATGTAACTACTGTGCATTACCTTGTGCAGGGTACCAAAACCACACCTGCAATCCTGTTAAACCAAACACAAAACCTGACAAAGACACAAATCGCTTTGCTTCTTTTAAAAGGAAGGGATTCCCTTTGCCTGTAGCTGCTACACTCACAGTAAATCACGCTACTTGTATGCCTAATAGGCTAGGTCATCAGGTGGCACGAGTGAACATCAAACTCTTGTTATCTGTAGAGCAATGTTGGTCTGCACTGTCAGAGGACTTGACTTTTCTGCTTTTTTCACCAGTTTGTTAGGAGAGTATTGTGGAAGGGGTTTCTGATGCCTGACTCCTTTTGGTCTCAATCACGTTATGACTGGAAAGGACAGATCTGACAGTGAATGGAACCTCTTTATGTGATTAGGAAATCATGCCTGGACTCACTTTGTGTCCTCCTGGTTCTGGATGACTCTGGTGCATTTCTATTTTTGTTTTATGAAACTGTACTTTGTTGTAAGTACTCAGATGTCATTGCAATAGCCAATGTATAAGCTCCTAAGATACACAGAGCAATAGATCACCCATACGTTTTATCTTATAATTCAGTTTGACACTGTCCAACCCTGATTGCAGTGCAATGACTGTGTAAATTTTGCAGTGAATCTAGGTTTGCAATACAAATAGTTAGATGCTACCATCACTACGTGCTTTTCTGGATGTGACTAGTGAAAAAAAAAAAAAAAGAATAATGCTCTGTAATTTTCTCAGAGATCAAACAGGAATAGTATTTCATCATATCCAGAAATGATAGAATGCAATACATTTGTCCACTGGATACAGTTAACTTTTTTAAAATATAAGCGTATCATAAAAAATAGCACATTAAATGTGCTTAATATGTGTGTCCATTATTACTTCAAAGGAATTATTCACTTGACTCACCGCTGAGTCAAAGCATAACTATTAACTGTAACAATGCAGAAGTATTCAAGCAGGTCATATTTAGGACAACCACGTATAGATTACAGCCATTATGGTTTTATAAAAGGCAGAACATGAAAATAGTGAATTTATTTTTATGAATAAAATATAGGTATTATCAAAAAACTGTGGAAGAAGTTTGGTTTAACATAAAATTCTCAGGGTTTGATATTTAAGAGGTTAGAACTTTGGCAATTCTCCATGCCTACTTTTTTGCTTCAGCAATAAAACATCACTGAGTAGGCTTTCGTGCACTGCAGCTGAATGCTCAGGATAATAACATTCAGACATACAAAGTCTCTGATGTAATCCTGCTATGCATATTGTAGATTAAGTACTGCTTACTAACATCAAACTTCCTCAGAGAAATGTAAAAGGCATTTTGGTGAAAAAAAATCCTAAATTACTTAATACACCTGTCCACTTCAAAAGTCATTCTTACCCACTGCTACTTTTATTAAGTAAATTTAGTTGGGACTGCAGCATTACACAAGAACTGTGGACTAGAGCCCACCATGCTTGCCACTGTAAACCACAGATACAAAAAGAATCTCTGTCCCAAAGAATTAGAAGATAAGCTTTTTTTCACTATTCTGATGGGCAAAGTTGCCCATTATTCCTCAGATCTACTCATCTGAGAATTGCTTAGACTGTAAAAATGGACACAAAATTAGAGCAATATAGAGGAATTTATTTACAAGGCATTAGCTCAGCTGAAATAGGGAAAAGAGTATAAGACACACAGGGAATAGCTCATGACAATACATTACCTTACACATGGAATACAATCCCAAGGAATAAGGCAGAACTTCAAAACTAAACAAAACGTAATACTGGATAATGAATTGTGCAGAGTCAGGTATGGCACAAGTTCAGAGGCAAAAGAGATACTCTAATATTGTAGGTCATTTCCATGGTAATACATTTCAACTCATCTGCAAAAATAGGCAGTGCATGTTAGCCAGTATATTCAAAGCCCTATTGTTGCACAGATAGACTGCAAGCTTCTGTGGACTCTTTCCAAATGAAAGATATTGTAGTCAAATTATAAATGCTTAAATATGACTCACCCTACAACTCTGTGGTGGCAAATCGAAGAGGCTTTAAATTGTGTGTAGTGGTAAGTCTAACATGTTGCTTAAAGGAAGTTAAGGATTTCAGAGGCATAGCTTGAAGCTCTGTGATTGCACTCAAATGTCAGGGCATGATTGTTTCTTGGGTTTGTCAGATAATAGTTCTTAGGAAAGTGAGATGAAAGAGAACAAGGATTCTTAGGTCAAAACCTTTCACCACGTACTTCTGTTTAGCTATGAACCTTAGGTGATAAAAGCCTTTAAAAGGTATTTAGAAACTGAAGACTGACCTTGTATGTTGCTGAAAAAATAGTAAACTTACTATTAACTTGTTAGTATTATGTTATTAACTTTGTCGTGACTCTTACAAGATTTCCATGTGCATTTCATAAAATAGCTAAAACTACTTTTTTAAGCATTTCTTTTTCTGAAGCTGAAGGCATAAAAAAACTTAGCAAAGAGTAAGGACTGCTGTTCTTAGACCTGTCTGTGAAGGGTTGGAAGTGTAAAATACAAACGGAGATACAGAAGCAAAGAATGACTAAAAGGAAATGTTTAGACCCACAGGAACACCTACTTTGCACAGGTCACAGTTTCTGCTGGTCTGAGTGCAGTTCTCTGGTGATATCTATGGCATTTATGTGTCAGATCTGGATTAGAGAAGACTGAGAAATTTAAAAATAAAAACACCACAATAATGTACAATTTTATTTTTTTTTTGCAAAGTGTCTTAAATATATTCTTTAGGACATATCATGCCTTAATGCCACATACATACTTGTTATAAATTATCTCTATAAAGAGTATTATTTCGTGCATTTCACAATTGCTAAAATATGTGACTAGAAGCAAAACAATTTCGTACCATTAATAATGAAAATACATGATGAACAAAGAAAACCAAAAAAGGTGAATTTTATGTGATGACTGTGTAGCAAAGAAGCCAAAGGGCTCATAAAACTTTTAAATTTGCATATGCCATTAGTTAGCTCTTTGAAGCTGCATTTTTGGATTTAACTACTTCTTCTATGACAAAGAAGTACACTACAACAGGCTGTATTTTTTGCCAAGGCCTCCATTGACGCTGCATGTGATCTAGAAATTTCATTAACATTAATAAGAATCATCAATTTGGAAATACTGCAATAGAGAGCAAATTAGGCCACGAAGATGCATTTATTGCTGTAACTGAGTACAATATTTATTAGTATTAGCAGATGCAATATTTATTGTACAAGAAATGGAACTACAGTGAACATGAAGTCATTAGATTGCATTAAAAATAGAAATCAGCATAACCTGAAAAATTTGGCATTTAAAAACTTAAATATTAGTAATGTCTTGCTGCCAGACTTTGGTCTGGCTCTCTATAAAGGGTTCTTTAACAAGACTTTATCATGTTTTTTGATTCAAAGCACTGGCCAGATTTTACAGCTTGCAGATGATCGGAAAAACAGGTAGAAATAGGGACAGCAATGCGTATGTCATAATTTTTGAGTTTTAGTCCAGGCTAGATCTATTCTTATGGATGTCATTGAGAGATAGGCCCAGTCTCAGGACTGTTCACGTAAGGCTTCAAGTGATAAAATAGCTCGGTAGAAGTAACGTTATACCCATAACTCCCAGTGAAAGTTTTCCAGATCTGACATTGGTAAAGCACTGTGAAACAGCATTCTTTTAAATTACTTCTATGTGTTTTATATGATTCTCAAGAAAATATCAAAGGCAGTATGACATACTAGATAATTTTCTATTTAACTAGTAGCTGGTTAGGAAGCAGGGCTGGTTAGTAATGAGCATGTTGCCTGGGGAAGCCACAGGAACACACATCATTTCCAGAGTCTCAGGGGGACAATTTCAGTTCATTCTCTGAGCATGGTCAATTTTCCCCAGCTTGCCCATCCAGGACACTGCTTTTCCAAAGTAATGGAAGTACTATATAAGAGAAAAAAAATCGTATCCATTTCCTGATATCTTTCTTACTTCTTTGGATATTTTCTCTACTAGTTTTTACTCAGAATTAGTTCGGTACCCTTGTTAGCATAAGGTCATTTAATCCAAGGTCATTTAATCCAAGCCAGAGAATAGAAGAAGGTTTTTCCCTAATTAAATATTTACTGCTAACATCCATGACTATGGTGTAATTCCTGTTATGTCTTTTTTAAAGTCTGCTTCAGAAATCATATCTTCACTTTGGCTCCCTAAATTGGAGGCATTTCATACTGCAATTGAAATAGTTGTATAACCAAAACCAAACGTCCATCTATTTCTTGAAAATACTTCCTTTATATAAGGAAGATTTAGGTTCAGTCAGGCTGCTGAAGAATAAACAGTATGTTCTCTGTCACGGAAATCACATAATTGTTCTTGGAAATCAGGTAATTGTTCTTCGCTGGCTTTCCTCGAATGGGGATAAAAACTGTTCACATATTAAAATAAAAAATGCATGTTTTGTTTCCTAGGTATGCAGAAATGCTTATGATCCATATAAAATGGGTTATGAAATATGTGAAGTACATAATTCTTCAAGGGACTTTCCAAGGAGAAAAGGACTTGACAATATATATCATCTACTCTTCAAAAGGCATATAAGATATCTTCAGATGCTATTTTCTTTCTGGTTTAGATAAAAAATGGGAGGTAAAATCTTCACCTCCTTTATGTTTTAAATGTCTATATGTACCTTGACTATTTTTATCACTTTCTATAATTTCTTTTTCCATTTCTTTGCCCTAGAAATCAATCTATGTTTACCTTTAATTTGGAATAAAAATGATAAATGATAAATGATAAATGAACATTTATAGTGTCCTTTACGAAGTTAAATACACCTTCCTTATTTGTCATTCATGATGACACTTCCCTAAAAGTTGGTGGCTACTGCTAAGATTTAAAAATGGAGGTTATTTGACTTTTTATCCAACCCTGCAAAATAATGCTAGTGCAGAAAAAAACAGACACCAAAACTCACACTGCATTGTGTGTTCAAGCACATTAACCATGTATCTCTCAGCATGTTTTTCCGTGAAGGATCTTTTCAGTCTTTCTTCCTTATCCAGTCTTTGGACCAAAATCAACTCCCTGAGTCTTCTGAGATCAAATCCACACACTGTGGCTCTTTTTTTTCCCTGTCATTGGAAAAAGGACTTTATCAGAAGAATTTTCTCAAGGAATTCTTACTCATCAGTGGTCACTGTCACAAGATGCTTCAGATTTAAAAGCTTTGACGTGAGACATACAGTGCAACTGCGCTTGCTGCATTGTCTCAGCAGGCCAGACATCTCACAAAGATTAGCAAGGCAGAGTGACCATCGTGGGCAGAAGCCTGTGGCAGAAGGAGTCAAAAGCAAAATGTTCTTTTTTGGTCACACTTTGTCCAACAGGAAGTGAAAGTAAAATGGAAAAAAAAAGGAAGTATAACCTTTTCACAGATGCTGCGGGTGCCAACATTAGGAAAAATGGGATAAAAATGTACTGTATTTGTGCCTTTTTGGTTGTTCCTCTCAACTGAAAATGGCTGGATCTCTCACTTCACCATCAGAAGATCTCCCACTAATGACACACTTGGATATTTCTGAGGAGCTTTCCAAATCAGGTATGCTTGAGCAATGACATTTTCAGTTCTTCAGGCTAGCTGCACTCATTTTGGTAACGTTTCAGGCTTGTTTGTGCATCATTGTTAACACCACAATGGAACTGTAAAATAAAAAACTTCCTCATGCCTGTGCCCTCACTTCTAATTGTGAAACCCCTGTTAACAACCCATCTCACATTCTGAACAGGATGTTTCAACTCAGGACCATACAGAAGGAAGTTTCTCACAATCTTATTTTCAGGAGAGCACAAAAGAAAGAGGATTTTATTTAGAAGAAATCTATATTTATCACCTAGCAGGGACTACAGTGTTCAGAATGTTAAAAATCAGTGATTATTTTGTGCATAGACCCGTATTTCTATGAATATGGATATCTATGGATATAAGAACTGAACCTGCATCTTTCTTGGGAGTGCAGAATACTGATTTCAGGGCAACCAATTTCTGTGAACAAAAATTTTATTTCATAGATGGTTTTGTAAAACCATCACCTGTTTTTTGCAAACAAGCAGCAAATCCAAAGGGGGCTCTTCAGAAAAACTTTAATTTCTACCATTATTTAATGTCGCTGAAAACCGTTTCGTCAGGAATAATGATTAACATGTTCAGAAATCTGTCTGCAGGATATATGCTGCTCTAAACAAAAGAAGTCAGACTTGTCCATAACCTGTCTCTACTGGTTGCACACGAAGAAGGTTTGCTACCTATTTCTACCCCAAATTATTATACATTTGCCTTAATCTGATGGTGTCTTCAAGATACTACAAAACATTTAGAAAGTATGATATATGTATTCAGTGGATTTATTACACTCAGTATGAATAGATGCCTTGCAAGCAAGAAGAAAATAAAGAGGTGAGATTGGCAGAAATTACGATACTTTGCTTGCTGTGAGTTTGTGTATGTTACACCAAGAAGCACCTTAATTTTAGAACCCTTTCAACGTTTAATTTTTTTCCTTCCATTTCAGACTCTGACTAATTTCCTGATGGAGTTACATTCTTTATTTTCAAAGAATGGTTTGTATTGCTATTTCAAGATTAACTTCTGTTGATTGGTGGTGTGTTTTTTTAAAAAAATATGTTAATCAACTGTGTAGTGTGCAGATTACTTTAAGGTCATCATTTAATGCAAAATAAAATCATCTACTCATGTACGCTCTGAGAGCAGAAAATACACCCTAATCCAAGGGGTTGGGGAGAAAAGAGGGAAAGGTGTACCAGACACCCTTTGTGGAAAGACAGCTTGCCAGCTAATTGATTCTTGTGGGTTTTCCTTTGTATGGCAACATATATCCCTGGCTTCATTACATTTACACGTACTATGTAAAGCTTGATTTTCATAATTGCACATAATTGTAACCTTTTGGGGATTATATACACTAGAAAAAAACAATTTCCCTTTCTTTCCCTCTCCAGATGATTTACCCTCTGATTACCTTATCAGTGAGGATGGCTTAAGAAAAAACAGCTGACAGAATTTCAGGTTAGTGTGGTGACAATACTTAGAACATTTATGAACCTGACACCAATAATCACATTCTATGATAAGAGCTGACACCCAGTCTCATTGGCTATGATGTAGTCATTAAATTTCATCAGGGCACCCATCAGGCTTGTAACATTTCCAGCCTCCCAAGCACAAAACAGCACACCGAAGAGCAGAAGACAGCACCAAGGAGCAAGATCTCAACTTTGGAGTTGGGGTGGGGGCAGACAGATGGACCATTTCTTAGACCGACTCATATGGGTTGTGAAATCTCAGCCTGTGCCTCCACTTGCATGCGTTTCTCACTGTCCTTATGTTGCAGAGTTCTCCAGTGAGCAGAAGACAAAATGCATGCAGGTGAGAGGAGACTAAGATACTGACCCATTTTATGTAAATGGAGACAGTGAAAAGAAATAGATCTTGCTGGAGCTCATCTTTCAAGTTTCCAGCCAGCCCCAATGTACTCCAGAGGAAGCCAATGGCATTAAATTATGCTATGCAGGTAGCTGAGCAGGACAACACATTTTTGTAACTAGATATAGACTTGTGTGAGATTATGATCACTGCATATGAATTCAGAGTTGCTGTGATAAGCAATGGTTTGAACATAAACAATTGTTTATTTAGTTACTAAAAAATTAGTAAATATTCAAAAGTAATGTTTTTACAGTGTCTGTTGCAGGGCTGTTGCCTAACTGTGATTATAATCTGAATAACTTTCTAAATTAAAAACCTAAATGAAAGACAGGATTTCATTCAGCTGAGAATTTTATTCATCTCAAGGACTGTACGTAACACACATCTGGAGTAAGCACATACATATTTAAAATATTATAATCTTCTGTGAATCAGTCACATGTCGTAGTTCTTCCATCTTTTCCTCTTTAAATGTCACACAGGTAGGGATGCCTTCCCACAGCCTGGGATTTGAGTGTGTGTGGGGTGGGGGAAGCTGACATTAAAGAGAGAAAGCAAAGCATCTTATGCCAAAAATTGCACTTCTGAGCAAAAGTAGCATATGGCATCCATGAATTATTCTGACTGAAGTCCATGTGAAACCTGCCGGTTTCTGCAACTGTTGGAGGCACTGCAGCAGCATGACAACTTGGAGGGTAAAGTCTAACTGATTACCTGGTTTTGGCAACAATGGGGAGACCTTCCACAGTCTAGATTAGAAACACATTTAAATAAGTTAATTAAATTCCTTGGAGCTTTTCACAGAAAGAGAAATAGGCAGAACCCAAACTTTGTGAAGTCAGAAAGTGGGTGTAACAACACAAAACCACTATAAAGATGTCATGAGAAATCTGGGGCTAATATGCTAAGTGACATACTGAGTTTATTGTACTGAAGGAAAGAAGACCAGAAACGTAGTCTGGGCAATAAAGCAGTTTAGGCAATTACAGACTTAAGTCTTCTGTTTCAGTAAATCTAATCATAAGGATCTCTAGAGCTATTATACATACATTGATGGTACTTGAGTCACATCAGTTTAAAACATGTGTCCCACCCAGAAAAGCACTTAAGAGGTGTTCAAACACGTGAACACTTTCATTGTAGTCAGTGGAATTACTGAGTGCTTGCTGTCAAGCAGATGTTCAAGTCCCATGTTGAATCAGAGTTTTCTCATTGCTTTTTAGTGTGTGACACAGAACTGCATTTTTGAAAAAACATCAACAAAACCCAACTGCATGGTTGAGTTAACAAACAATGAGAGTTTCGGATGCCAGTGACACAGCTTTTCTTAGTTTTAACAAACAGAATACCATGGGACTTATAGTGCTTGCAATGAATCCCTTAGCAACTTAGTATTACTAACACAACTGGAGTATCAGATCTTAACTTGACAGTTTACCCAGAAGACAGGAAACAAAGTTTTGTAATTGAACATAAGGAAAGGAAGACATACACATATTCAGTTTTTCATATTAGCTTTAGTGATGCAGCCTACACAATTTACAGACAGTGATGGACCAATAAAACCAGAGAATCATAGAATCATTTAGGTTGGAGAAGACCCTTAAGATCATTGACTCCAACTGTAAACTTAACACTGCCAAGCCCACCACTAAACCATGCCCCTAAGCACCACATATATGCATTCTTTTAGATACCTCCAGGGATGGTGACCCAACCACTTCCCTGGACAGCCGTGACTGTTTTAACCTGTTCAAAACATTAAATGGAAAACAGAGCTCTAAAATTGTGGCAAGTGCCTTAAAGGAAAGAGGGGCAATTTGTAAAGAAACAGTGGAAAAAAAACTTTCTCTGCAACACCAATGCTAAAGAGATTTAATGAGCCCATGAAGCTAAAGCGACTGTTCTGAACTACTGTTACTTTGAATATAATAACCTCAGCACAGTAAAGAAATGTAGGGAATGAAGGCAGTGGGTTGATTGACATTGATAATATGCAACTGTGGCCTTGTTTTGACAATGTACAGCTGTGATCCTACAGCAAAGTGTTTAAATAGCCCTGAGGAGTCGAGTCTGTCTTGGCCTGGCCTCTGGAGGATGGAGAAACAGCATGGACAGTAGAGTTTGACCAATGGTAAAGCTTTTTGCTGCTTGCTAGTTTATTTGTGTTATGTTATTTTCCTGACTGCTGTAACTCGAATTGCAACAAAGAAATGTCTTCTCCAAAAGTGAACCTATAAGTCTTCCACATCAATACACTGTTCAGCAAGAGTTCAGCATTCCTTTGGCCTATCTGTCACACGTTTAACTTTGTGTGATGGCCAACAGGTATCTGATAGAAATGGTGGCTATAAACTCACAGTTATATTATGTGTAGCGTCAGAATCTAAAATACTTATTGTAAAGGCTTTCTGTACAGACAGCCTCATGGTATAAATGAGACAGAAACAGTAAGAAAAATATTCCTTGTAAAACAAAATAATAATCTTCTTATTAGGTACTCATACAATAATCTGCTGTTTCAGAAATCTTCCCTGCTGCTTAATGTGCCTGTCCTATGAATGTCCATATGGTTATTTACCGTCCCACAGTAGCTGATGAGAGGCTACCTGACAGCAACGCGTCCTCTCAGCTGGAGGTAAAGGAAGAAGGGAAAAATTCAGAAAGGGCTTCCACTGTCTATGCAGGGATTTCCTATCTGCTGGCAAGAAACAAAACAAAAAAAAAAAAAAGAAGTAATAGCGGGCATTCGAGGAGAAATAAGTGAGGATAAATCTATCTACTGGTTTTGTGAGTGTATTGACTCTTTCACCATTCCACTGGAAGCAGAGGGTAGTATTTAACACAGGGTGTTACTTCTGCATCATGAATGCAACTCATGCAGTTATCTGTCATGGTGTATATAGCAGAAAAAACAAAACACATTTGAGGATACCCACTTAGCTTTAAATAAGGACATCTGCTCTAATGATCTCTGCAGCTATACCATTTTTAAGAATTTATTTTAAAAGGAGAGCCTGATGACAGAGATGTAAATCTGAGGATGGGAAAAATAAAGACTGTTATAAAAGAAACTAGGGAATCAAGAAAAGTACTTCTGAGATACCCAAACTCTTAAGCTTCCAAATGAAAATGTGAATTGCTATGAACAATATCGTCTAAACTGTACTCAGAGGTATACCTATTTCCAATATGTGCGTGTTAGCAAGTAATGCAGCATCTTAACATAACGTGTAGTTGCTGAATTGTGCTGTTGACATGGATATTGAGTGTAAGACTAAGTAATGATGCAGTAGAACTGTACAGATCTGCTGACTGCATGTCGGCACATTCAGCTACAGAGGGGCAGTGGAAGGAAAGTGAATAATAAAAGAACTTTTACCAAATGATCAGTGATTAAACCTGGCTGCTTTCCAACTGCTTTGTGATAGCATGTATTCAATTGTACAAAACTTCTTTTTACTAGCAGTATCTCAGTCTGGTAGCACTTTAAGTGATGGGTTAGACCCTGTCTAAAGACTACATGAATATCCAAGGCTCAAAAGACATTTATTCCTCACTTTATTCTTTCAAAAGGTGTAAGAATCATTTTCATACTGCCATTGTCAAAAACTCTTCTGGGTTCTGAGGGGAAATAGTTAATTTCCAGGAAAAAAACATTTTCACCAAGTAACTTCATAATGAACCAAACTGTATTTCTCATGGAAAACACTAGATAGGAATGGCCCAGTCATTCAGAGTTTATATGTAAATCATTTCACAAAAACGTTAAACACAATCCCTAGCAAAAGACAATGCAAACTAACAAACTGGAGAGCTATGATTACTTCTGTTTTACAGGCTCTTTATATTCACTGTTATTTTCACTGCTTCCCTGACCACCTTTCAGCCTCCTTTGTCTTCCACTTGTTATATGCAGCTGTTTAGAAATAGGTCTAGTAATAGTCAAGTGCAGGCAGAACTTCTATTCCACCTGCACCCAGGCTGGCCGGATTGAAGTCGGCTCTTGTGCAGAAGCTGTGTAGTTACACTAATGACTGAATATATGCTAATGTACTGTGACTGTGACACATGCTCTGTCTCTCAGCAAGCCAGATGAGCTACCCAGCTTCCAAACCAGGCCGGGCAAGCGCAACCAGCAATGGGCTGGCAGAAGTTAAAATCTCCTCTTGCATGAGCCCATGGGCTGCTCCTCAACATTTCTTCTTGGGCTGTGGGTTCAGACCAACCATTTCTCTGACACAGTTTTAAATCTAATCCTGGGCAGCTCTCTGCTGTTTTCATTACTTCCATGCCCAGGCTGGCCAAACTTCCCCCATCAGCCCAGGTCTGTGTCTGACTAAGGGTAAGTGTGGACCAGCTGTTCCTGATGTACTCTGATGCTGAGAGGGCAAGTGCTGCTGAGCACCTCTGATAAAGCTCAAAAGTCCTCTCATGACTGGAGACTGGTACCCAGAGTCGGTTCTCCATACAGCTTGCCAGGACAGTTAGCACCTCAGAGCAGTGAAAAGACCACGTTAGGAGTGTCCCACAGGTAAGCAATGGAGAGCACTCACAGACTGGCATCAGCCTGGGCTTCCATCTCCCTCAGGAGCTTGGATACCTCCATCCATTTCAGATCTCCTGACTACACACTTACCAAAAAGACAGCCTTTTAAAGGAATGAGCAGGTCATACCAGATTTCATTTCAAATGTAGCCAGAAGAAGACACAGTGGTGTTCAGCTTTTAGATAATAACTTTATTACCTACACCTCCTTGGCTCATAGCTCTCTTTTGAGTTATATAGTCCCTCCTTCCTAAGCTGTCTGCCTGCAAGAGCTTTCCTTTGGGTAGCCCTTTTGTTTTGGTACTCCTGCCTTCTAATGAAAGCAATTGGTGTGGTTTTGAGCCATGCACAGACTTCTTGCCTTAACTTCTATTAGGAGAGAACTCTGCAATTGGAGGGCCTATTGTACCTGCATTATGCTATTTCATCCATAGACAAAATCCGTTTTAAAAAGAGACAATCGGAGCAAAGCAAAAGGAAGAGTTTGCTTAACACATTTCATCTACTCACCTGGGTGCAGTACTATTTCAGGATTAGATTAATTCAGCATGTCCAGAGGAACATTTGATCATCAGGTCCCTACAGAATAATTGCTTGTCCTCATGTGAAGACTGCTAATCTTCTAATCTCTTCCTCCTTGCCTCTAGCCCCTAGTATTTCAAAATTCCTCTTGTGCTCAGAAGAATGCTCGCACCAATCAAGGTGATCGGCCTGCAGACCGTATTGCCACAGTTCCTTGGGGAAGGAATTAGATCATGCTTTCTTGCCATAGGCATCCAGTTGCTACCTCTGCTGACCTCAGCTATTGTCATGATCTGCCTAATAAAATCAAAGCAATTTTTATGTGAGAAAGCTTTGCAGTTAGACAGAGATTAAACATACCCTTAGCAATGTCTCCAAATTAAATTTTCAGATCATAACTCTTCAGCCCCAGGCCATTCCCTAGTAAACGTACTGGGCCAAATTAGATTTCTGAATGCACTGTTCAGAATTGGATTTTTAGTATCATAAA
Organism: Falco rusticolus; assembly: GCF_015220075.1. Classification (NCBI taxonomy): domain Eukaryota; kingdom Metazoa; phylum Chordata; class Aves; order Falconiformes; family Falconidae; genus Falco; species Falco rusticolus. Next base: position 22,730,033 of record NC_051210.1, on the reverse strand, counting down.
TATTAATTCTTTTATTCCTTATGCCAATTCTAAGAAGCCACAGTGAAAAGTATGTTTCAGCACTATGCATCAGCATGGCACTTCAAGCATCAATTACCTATAACAGAAAAATCTGTTTAAGCAATATCAGAATGGCTCCATAAGTTTAACAAGGGGAAAATGCAACAGAAATGGTACAGTGAAGCACTGAGTGAATCATCTACTGTACAAGAAGCCCTTTTATAACACAAGAGAAGGGGGTGCACACCAAGTAAATGTTTATTTCTGAAAAGAAATAATATTGAGAAACCATGTTTAGAGAGGCTGCATGGCAAATAGCAAGCAGTTCTGTAATCAAAGTACACGTTCATAGCAGTCTGTAGTGATGATAAACTGAGGACAAAAATCCAGCCAGAAAAAACACTTTATGGACTGTGATTAAGAAGAATAAACCTTGATGTAAGAAAGATTGGAACCAGCAGCACAACATAGCAGAAATGGTTCAGTGACAAAAAAAGACTGGGGGAAAGAACCACAAATGAAAACTGGATGCCACATTTGTGAAGCTTCATTTTCTTAAGAAAGAAAAAGGGATCTATAATGAAACATAGGAGTTGCTAGCTTCAGTATGGAGCGTAAGAACGTGCATGAATCCTAGCAGAAAGGACAGAATTTGCAGGGTAGAAAAGTCTGGGATAACACAAAATGTTACTCCATATGACTGGAATGAAAACTCCAGTTGCAGCAATTGTGTAACAATTTCTTTTGAAGATTTGTATTGGTCTAAATATGTGGTGTCTTCTTGTCTCCTTAACCAAACACCCTTATCCCTCTTCAGCCTCCTACCAAATCAACTTGAAATGGAACGAAACACAGTAAAGGGAGAGAAAGTAACATGTCCCTGCAGACACCTGCATGGAACCTCCTGTCACCTTTAATTCATAGTGCAGGAGCACTGCTACTAAAATCTAAAGGACCAATGGATAATTACCAATACCTTCTCCTACTCAAACAAAGCCATTAACAAACATTAAGAAGCATTTCAATTTGCCTGCTTAAGCACCAAGGACTGTTAAATTTGTTTCTGAGATGCCCAAGATGTCACACAAACCTCTGGGTTTCCCTTTTGGGATACATCAGGATCAGTGTTATCTGGGAAAAGGAAATCAATAACTTGTAGCTGTATATATAGCCTGTGGTTTAGCCCTCATCTGCTATCCATAAATGATTTTCAAAGGGAAAAAGAAATGGGAAAAAAGAGCAGATATGGGGCTGGTATTTCCCTTCTCCTTGAAATTTTAAGAAGGTTCCTTGCTCCACTGCAAAAAATGATGGACTACCTGTGTGACAAGGTCAGAGTGGGACAGGCTTTGTCCTAGTAACACCCTGCTCTCCGCGAACATGGTGGGCACACTGTGCTTCTCAGGAGCCAACAGCAGCTGTCAGGATGACAAATCAGGTTGAGTTTGTTGTTCTGCCTTTACAGTCTATATGTAAAAGTTCCCAGTGATGCTAACATCTACTTCGAAAGATAGGAATATGATAGGAATATTCATAACTTTTGAGAACTAGTTCTTCACTGGTGCCACTCAAGCAGTACTGAATATGGGAAATAAAATATGCAGGCTCTCTTTGGTGTGGGTGTTCAACAAAGTTTCCTAAAAACATACAATAATAGAGGTAATGAGAATGTACATTTGTGAATTTCAATGCATACTCCCCTGCAAAATACTTGCAGGCATGCCCATTAATTCATTATTAGACTTCCCTATGCCAAGCACACAAGCTCTAACATAAAATCCAATATGTAAAATTACAGGGAAGTGAGCACAGTAACAAAAGACAAGTACTGAGATTATTCTTTTTTCAGTTGGTACCAAAAAAAATCTATGCATACTTTGCTCTAAGGGAACATTTTTTTTCTTTAACATCAGCATCTACTCTTGGACTTTATTTGCTTGTATTTTCTGGCATATGTAATAAGCCTTAAGAGTTCTTTTGGTAGTGTTTTTGTCTGAAAGCTTACACATTTATTTCTTCACAGCCTTTTCAAACTCAAACCAGGCATTTTATAATACACTGTTTTCTGTAGCATGTTCATACTCCTTAAAGTTTAGTACTGGGAGCTCTGCATCAGCAGATTATCATGTTTTAGCCTACGCTGACAGAGCCCAGCAGTGCTAATTATCGTAATTTCTGCTAGGTCTCACCTTCAGCTGTTGCTCTGACAGTCACAGTCTAGATATTATCTGAAGAAAACAGCTCCTTATCAGAATGATGTTGTCCTGGTTCCAGCTGGGGTGCAGTTAACTTCCTTCTCGGCAGCGGGTGCAGCTGTGCTGTGGCTGTGCTGTGCGAGCAATGCTGACAGCACACGGGTGGGTTTGGCTGTGCCCGGGTGGTGTCTATCCTCAGTCAGGGACTTCTCAGTGTCTCAGGCCCGGCCAGCGAGAGGGCTGGGGGGGCACGGGGAGCTGGGAGGGGACACAGCCGGGACAGCTGGCCTGGGCTGCCCAAAGGGATATTCCACACCATGGGACGTCATGCTGAGTATATAAACTGGGGGAAGAAGCAGGAAGGGGGGACTTTTGGCATTATGGTGTTTATCTTCCCAAGTAACCTACACATGGAGCCCTACTTCCCTGGGAATGGCTGGAAACCTGCCTGCCCATGGGAAATGATGAATGAATTCCTTGTTTTGCTTTGCTTGCGTGCGTGGCTTTTCCTTTACCTGTTAAACTGTCTTTATCTCAGCCCTTGAGTTTTCCCACTTTCAGTCTTCTGATCCTCTCCCCCATCCCTCCTGGTGGGGCGAGTGAGCGTGCAGCTGCGTGGGGCTTAGTCACTGGCCAGAGTTAAACCATGACAGATCTATAAAAAACCTGCAATCATAGAGGAAGTAGGGAAGACAGTCATAATAAATAAATTTAGCACAATTCTATGTTTTATGAAAAGATTCTGTAATAAACTATTTGTATGTGTATATAACTCCTTCAATTATAAGTCTCTTTTCCTTCTCTATTTTGCACCTTTCTTCGGATGACCACAGGATTGCAACTCTGTAAATAACAAAAATGTTCTTATTTCTTGCCATTTGGAATTCAATTCCAATTCAATACATGAGTAGGTACTGGCATGTTACACTGCAGAGTCATTAATTGCATTTGCTCTGTAGTATTATGCGATTGGGATGCTAGCCTCTTTGCACTATGAGCATGTGTAACTCCTATTAATGACGTTAACTTAGACAAAGGAAACTCAAGCTCTCTGAGAAGGGAATATGCCACCCTTGGGTTTCCTTCTACTTTCCTCTGTTGTCACAACTTCACATAGGCACTTTCTAAATGTACCCTTACACACCAACTTATTTTTCCTCCTTTGCAACCAATGCAGTTACAGGATGTTAAGCAGTAACACAAAGCAACCAGGTTTTTAGGAGGGGAAAAATAAAGCATTTTCTGTATGTACAGCATTCTACAGGAACTGATATAATTTCACACTGATCTCTCATTACTTGTGATTAGGGCCTTCACACCAAACACCCCCAGCCAGCCAACCTTGCACTGTTCGTAATAATAGTAATTAATCAACATTTAGCACTTACACAGCACTTCTTACCCATACATATAAAAGTGTTACAAAAAAGGCACGAGAAGCAAGGTTGTACAGTGGGGCTAACACCAAAGTTCAGTGAAAATCAAAGCTCTGACTGCTTACCTTTAGGTTGCTCTACATCTCCCATTATGTATATACATAATAAAAGAGGAAGAAGCACCAGTCAGTGGTGCTAAAGCCAAGTGGCAAGTGGTGTTAAAACTAATGTTGATGCTGCTTTAGAGCTTACTACCCCTAGAAGAGATGTATCTTTGAACGACTCCATTTGAATGGTTCAAAAGAGCCAGGGAGTGAAATAACAATGAAATGTTGTGATAATCTCATCACCAAGTGCTGTAACCAGTCCCCTGGACCTCGTTGTCAGCCATGTTGGTGCATCCTTCTCTTTTGATATCTCTCACTTGACATAGTTATCCCTACTGATAACCTCCAAGCCTACTTGTCCCTACTGATAACCTCCAGCCTCCTAAGAGAAATAGGCTATCCATTTAACATAATTTATTGTAAAGATAAAAGTTTTTCTCATTTCTTAAACACCTTCCCAATCTTTGAGATTCCTTTGTAATATTATTATTTGGAGCCGTGTCATTTTCATTTAAGAGAGACTCATCTCTACTGCTAGTTGGAAGAAAGCAACCAAATAATGAAAAAAACTGGTCAAAAATTTCACCAAGGGAAAAAAAAATGGAAGTAGTCCAGACTGTTAGAGAACATTCTGCATCTTAGTGAAGTCTCACTCTGCATTGTAACAAAACACAGAAAATTCTGAGATGCTCATACTAAATCATGGGATAAGAAGTTATGGTAAATGTATTATCTCAATGATTTTGAAAAAAACCCAGCATTTTTCAATTTCAGGATCCCCTTCCAAATATTTCATAAGCAGTACGTGAAACACAACTAGATGAATATATTGCTCATTATGATTTGTTTGACTGTCTTAGTAAAGCAATTAACTCCACCTTTAAACTCAATAATAACAAAGAAATTATTTACTGACTTTGTTCTCATTCTATCAGGTTATATTCAACACTTCTTTCTGCTACCTAGAAAATGGTAACACTGCAGTTTTTTATATTAACCTTCATTTTTCTTGCTGAGTTCACAGAAGAAAGGAAACTGTCAGTATTTTTTTCTGTTTTGAGGTATTCTGATGCCTTTTAGTTTTCATAGCAAGAAGTCTTTCTTGGTGAGACTTGTAAGCTTAGCAATCAGATTCATGCATGAAGAAAAATCAAAGGAGCTGTCTGATAATGGGTTGTGGCTATTGTGAAACCAGGTCAAATCTTCACACACAGCAACAAAGGTGGTAGTATCATGCTTTGTCTTTGTAAACCTTGCCTGACATTGGATTAAATCTACTCAAGAAACACTTCAAAGACATTTCAGAAGCCACAGCTGACAGTTGCCGTCCACAACAGGACAGACTCTGAAGCCTGGCTCAGCCAGTCTTCATTTGGTGTATAGGATAGGGAAAAGTAAATCAAGCTGTTTTCACCATTTTCCTGCAGCCGGTTGGATGCCACTTTTGCCTCTCAGTTTACTCAGGGGTGACCTAATAGGAGACCAGCCTGACAAATAGTTGAAAGTGTTCCAGGAGTTTAACAGGCCTGATACTTCTACACTGCATAGCATCGTGGCAAAAGGTCCTTTAAAACTGATTTTAACTTGGTGCTCTTACCACCCCACCTTCCTTTCAAGAAAGAGCAATTGCGACGAGCGAGGGGAAGCAAGCAGCCGACTCAATGTGAGTGATAAAGCAAGCTCCGATTTATTACGGCGCGATTATGTCTTTTATACAATTCCAGTTAATTATGCCTACTAGTCATATGTTGATTGGCTAAGCCCTAAAGCTTACATTTTCATACGACCTCCTACTTGCGGTTTCTGCGGTTAACTTGTCACGTAGCTCAGCTCCGTGATCTACCTGACTTCCTCAAAGTTAGTTGCTACATCTTCTGCAAGCTCAGCATGACCTTTTCCTTCTGCAAGCTCAGCATGACCTTTTCCTTATCTTCCTTGTCCATTGTCCATTAACTCAGTAATTTTTTCTCTGTGGCCTAGTCTGGTTCACTCCAAACTCATGTCAAATGCTGTGTCACACAGTCCTTCCATGGATCCGTGGCCGTTTTCTCTCATCCATTCTGCAACAATTCCCCCTTTTTCTTTTTGGACAAGGAAAGATTGGGTAACACGTTCAAACAATTTTCGAATACAAGAAAAAATACAAGGTAACAAAAGCAACAATAAAACAATAAACAACAATACAGATAAACCCTGTTTTAACAAGTCTCTTAACCATCCATTTATGCCCAGAGAAGCAAACCACGAATCTATGCCTGATGAACCTTCTTTAACTTGATGTATACGATCTCTTAACTTCTCCAGCTGTCGATGAATACTTTGTGGCAGGTTGAAGGTGGGCATCGTTGGTTGTTGGCTGGCATGTTGGCTGGGGACAGCCATTGATGTGCAGGTTGCTGGAGCCGCTATTGGGGTTGGTGCGCCGCGGCTCCTGGCGCTCCGCTTCCCGTTTCCCGAATGTTGGCAGGCTGCAGTATTATGATTGTCCATTTCACAATTTTTGCACCATAGGTGGCGCTCTCGACATTGACGACGTGTATGTCCAGGACGCCCACAACGAAAGCAAATAAAGTCTTTTCGAGGTGGTTTCTTACTTTGTCGTTCATCTAACGTCTTTAAAGGAGCGAGGGCTGCAAAAGCTTGTTGCTGAGTTTTAACTAAATTGTCTCCTACCTCTTTAAGCGTTTCGACTAACAAAGCTTGAGGTCCTACAGGCACTCGGCTCATTCTTTCTAACATAGTTTCAACAGAAGCATCCAGGGGAAGGGTAACTAAAATGCCTTTTGTATAAGTGTTACAATTTTCTAATATACACTGCCTCAATAACGGTCCCTTCATAAAATCCATCATATCTGCTCGATTGATCGCATCAGTGACTCTGTCTACAAAAGAGGCAAAAGACTCATCCCTGCCTTGTTTAACTGACATATATGAAGGTGTAGCAGGGGTTGTTCTTACTTTCTGCAAGGCTTCTCGCGCCAGTTTCATAGATTCTAACAGTACATCAGGACCAGTTTGCATCTGCATTTCTATTGAGGCAAAAGGTCCAGACCCCATCAATTGTTCTACCGTTACTCCTGCTAATCGGTCACGCGACGCATGTACAGATAGTTCACAAAGCCTTTGCCAATGAGCTTGCCACAACAATTGTTGTGATTGTTTTAAAATAAGTCTCATTATATTTTTTACGTCTTCCGGACACAATATTCCGCTCCCCCAAATATAGTTTAACATTTGTCGGGTAGGTTCACCATGTAAACCTGAGTCGTTAACTGTACTTCGCAGTTGATTTAAAATTTTCCAATCTAAAGTATGATGTTCTCCTGTCATTACTCCCGCATTATCGATAGTATAAATCATGGGATAAGCTTGACAATTAATTTGAGTTACAGCATCAAAATCTTTCTGCTCCATTGCCTCTCGGACTATTTTGTCCCAACTGACTCGAATTAACTGTGGGTGTGGGGGTGAGTTAAACGGTTTACTAAATGTTTTATCTTTTAACTGTCCCCTTGTCGTTTTTCCCTCAGTCTCAGTAGACTCCTCCTCTGAATTGTTACTTTGTGAGCCATCCTGCACCTGATCTTGAGACGGTGCCGAAGGACACACTTCTTTCTCTGTATGAGGAGGAGGAGGTGGTTGATTTGAGGGCTGACGAACAACAGGGACAGGAATTCCTGAAGCAGGAGGACTGAAATAATCTCCTCCTGCTGTAAAACGCCCCGCTGTTGAATCAGTTTTTTCGAGTCGATTAGTGGCAGCTGCGGCCATTTGTTTTTCAACTTTGTAACGTTTTAAACAGTTAATGACCTCTCTCCAAGGTTTCATTAACTTTTTAGCAACTTTATCATCGTCAATCACTAAATCCCATAAACAGTCCCCATAATTACGCCATTCTTCTACTTCAAACATACTTTCAGGATCTTTAAAGTAACCTTTTGCCTTGCCTAACGTAATTAGCCCAGCTAAATCTTTCAAAGGGCTTACCCCCCGCTTTTCTAAAAAGCGTTGTAAAAGAGCGAGTGCTACCTCTTTTTCCATAGCGCGCTTTAAACAATTCTTTTCCTTGATTAAGATGCAGCCTTTTCTCTGGGTAGACTCTCACGGACGGCGAACCTTTCCCTTGATTAACGTGGTTCAAGCACGGATCGAGGTACGATGCCAGCATCAGTCGATCTTTGCTCCCTGGTCGCTGCTACCAGTGCTTCTCCGTCCTCGCTGTCTGGTGAAGAACAGGGATCGGGGGTCCCTGTTCGGGCGCCACTTGCGACGAGCGAGGGGAAGCAAGCAGCCGACTCAATGTGAGTGATAAAGCAAGCTCCGATTTATTACGGCGCAATTATGTCTTTTATACAATTCCAGTTAATTATGCCTACTAGTCATATGTTGATTGGCTAAGCCCTAAAGCTTACATTTTCATACGACCTCCTACTTGCGGTTTCTGCGGTTAACTTGTCACGTAGCTCAGCTCCGTGATCTACGTGACTTCCTCAAAGTTAGTTGCTACATCTTCTGCAAGCTCAGCATGACCTTTTCCTTATCTTCCTTGTCCATTGTCCATTAACTCAGTAATTTTTTCTCTGTGGCCTAGTCTGGTTCACTCCAAACTCATGTCAAATGCTGTGTCACACAGTCCTTCCATGGATCCGTGGCCGTTTTCTCTCATCCATTCTGCAACAAGCAATGAAAAAGAAAATAATAAAAATGAGGGAAAAAATAATCAACATGATGTCTTTATGTTAGCTCATTTATTGTCTGTCCAGAGAGTGGTGAAGACTTGCTTTCTTAGAACAACTTAGAAAATGCCAGGATGCAGAAGTCAACACATTTCTCTCCCCTGCAATGGACTCCTGAAAGAACATGAACACCAGCACTGCATGGTGGTTCCCTGCAGTGGCTGGAGTGCGATCACGGGAAAACACAGCTCGTGTACAATGTAGGGTAACTCAGATTTTACTTTTTGTGTTCCCCAGCTTGGGGTTTTGTAAGAGATTGTTCATTCTTTTCTTCATTAAGAGAAAAATAAATCACCATTTGTAACCGCAAGGCCATTTTGACACCTCTGCATGTGCTTACAGTTGCAGATGTTGTGTAGGGGACACAACAAGTGACAAATAAAGTGACAGCTTTGTGGGCTGAAAAGATTCATATTCCACAATGAGATACCACTGCTTAATATTCTGCTCCAAAGCTTAGACTGCTGTTAGCTACAGGGAGTAGCTGTTAACCATTTTCACACATGGAAGAAAATGCTTTAGGTTACAAAGGTTTTCAGAATTGCTACAGCTGGTACAAAATAATCTTAGACTTTATTTCTCTTTTTTTTTTCTAGAAAGCAAACAGAGAAGAACATTTACAAACATGCATATTCTGCTGAGCTGCTCCTGAGGGCAATGGGAGGAAGAGGGCAAGGTTCCTGACATGAGTTCTTAAGTAGATAAAGGAAACAGAAGAGTTGTTCCACAATTTCCAAAATATTTTGCATAAAGATGAGCCTTTCTTTAGTTACAGAAAATTTGCAACTTGTAAACTTTTGAAGATTTACCCATTACAAAACCTGCTCAAATTTAAACACCTTACTTTTAAGAATGAATTTTTTTCTGTACTTTTGCATTCAGCTTTCTAATACTTCACTGTGTAGTACAATTAGTCTATTCTGTTGATACTCATAGACTATTAAATCCAGCTTGGTTTTTTTGCCTTGTAACAGATTGGTATGTGTATTGTTTGGTTTGTGTTTGGTTTTTTTGGCATCCTTTCATTTTATAGCATAATAGCATTCATTTTGATTTTTATGACTGATCCCATTGGCCTAGACACACTTACCTGTTTTCTGTAGACTTATCTAGTGAAACAAACAGCTGCATTGAAAAGGAAAACTCAAAAGTCAGGGCAAGATAAACAACTAAATGTTCATATCTCATGAGTCTGCAAAACAATGTGAGAGATCTTAATAGAAAATGTTTTCTGAGGTCTTTGGGATTTCAAATATAATTAGGTGGTTTATGTTTCAGCTGAACCTTGAGAGCAAACTGAACTTTGTTTTTTTTCATTTTATACTAAATATTTCACATCTCAGTCAAAAAGATACTCAGCATTTGATTATAACATCTGCTTTAGTAGAATAGTGTCAATACAGTCCTTGAAACTGTGCACACAAGTTGTAACAAAAAGTAGAATTATTATTAATTTTTAAATTCTGGATGAAATAAAGGTAAAAATCTGTCATCCATTGTTCCTCAAATACATATCAAGAGCCAATTCTTCCATATGGTGAAAACAGATACAAACCAAACTAAAGCAAAGGAGTTGATACCAGTTCAGGATCTAGGGTCCAGGATATAAAACAGTATGTTCTATTGAACACTTTCAAAACATAAGAAGAAATGTGCTCAAGCAACTGACTCTTCAAATAATTCTATTTAAAGTAAAAACTTACGTAATTCTAACTTATCTCTATTACTTATCAACATCTTCATTACCTATATGGATCTGAGAAAAGTCCACTTGTCAAAGCCATTACAGCATATTATGCCCACACAGATAATATCTAATTAAAGGGATGCATTGTTGAGAGCCATGGCCCTGGGCCTGTTTCACAAGCAAAACATATTTTAAACCTTTAGCTGAAGATGAAATATGATAGAACTGTCAGAGAGATGTGTCAACTCTTCTTTTATTTCAGTGTTTTATTGCATTTTTAAATTGATTTAGTCTTCAGGTCTAACCATCTTTCGTTACTTGCTTCCTCAGAAAGAAACGATGCTTTTACAGCACACAATGCATTTTACCATTTTAATGCTGATATTCCACTTCTACAACCCTAAGATGACATTCCCCAGATCCTCCAGTTCACTTGACATCAATTTTCTGGGTGGAAACCCTGATCTGAAAGGCGTGCCATGACACAAGCAAGACTTTAAAGAATCCTAAAACACATTCCATGAAGACTCTTTTTACTAAATACAGTTAACGTGCATGAGCACATCATGTGAAGTAAAAGCAATAACTGCTATTTGTATAACGTATGTTACAGATGTTTATTAGAAAACAAATGGAGAAAACATTTGAGCAAGATTATTACAAATAAATGTGGCATCTAGGAGCTCTGCATTTAGAATCAGGCTAGGGTTCCTACTTAACGGGATCTGTGAGGCTCAGCATGCTGAAGGAAGTTGCCAACTTTGTGGATAAGAGGCATGAATAACCTGCCTCTGAGGACATCCAGCATTTCTTTTCTACACAGCTCACCTAATCAAAGGAAACATGTTCTAAATGCAGACACACACACACAAAAAAAAAAAAAAGAAAAAAAATAGCAAGGGAAAATGCCTTTGAAGTCTGCCTACACATTCAGAATTATGAATTTTATGTACTGAGATGAAGTTCTGAATGTTCCAAAGTCAACTTAGTCCTGCCTATGTCTATATGGCTTTAAGAACTTTGCATAGAATCATAGGATCACGGAATAGTTTGGGTTGGAAGGGACCTTTGAAGGTCATCTCATCCAACTTCCTTGCAATGAGCAGGGACAACTTCAACTAGATCAGGTTGCTCAAAGACCCATCCAGCCTAACCTTGAATGTTTCCAGGAATGTGGTATCTACAAGCAATCTGGGCAACCTGTTCCAGTGTTTCACCATCCTCATTGTAAAAAAAATTCTTTTATATCTAGTCTGAATCCACCCTCTTTTAGTTTAAAGCCATTACCCCTTGTCCTATCACTACAGACCCTACTAAATTGTCTGTCCCCATCTTCCTTATAAGCTCCCTTTAAGTATTGAAAGGCCACAGTAAGGTGTCCCCAGAGCCTTCTGTCTTCCAGGCTAAATGACCTCAACGCTCTCAGCCTTTCCTCACAAGAGAGGTGTTCCACACCTCTGATCATTTTTGTGGCCCTCCTCTGGACATGCTCCAACAGGTCCATGTCTTTATTGTAATGAGGACTTCAGAGCTCAATGCAGTGCTCCAGGTGGGGTCTCACCAGTGTGGAGTAAAAGGGCAGAATCTCCTTCCTCGGCTTGCTGGCCATGCTTCTTTTGATGCAGCCCAGGATACAGTTGGCTTTTTAGCCACATTGCTGGCTCATGTCCGGACAGTGGGACCATCCCTCACCTCAATTTGTTCTAAGCAGCTTGTCTGGGAGCTCCAGAATTTGGACCAGACTGCTGTCAGAAGTGTGGAAAACACGATGATGCTACTGATATTACCATGCAAGAGAGGTGACAAAGGGTGCCCTTACTAGTATTCTCATGGTGGAGACAAGATCTTACAATCGTGGGATCAGGTCCCACTACTGGTATCAGGCAGTACTCAGTGATCAACTATGGATAGCAAACTTCATAAACTGGAGGGAAGTCTTCAGAACTCTTCCTAAAGAGCTGGTCTTTGAGAACAAGGGTTGGCAAGTCATTTTCCAGCATCCCTTACTGGAGGAGGAAGCATTGTTTGTGCTGCTGTGCAACAGAGTCTTATCACCTCCAGGTCTCATCAGGCAACCAGTATGAGCTAGGTAAGTCCAAAAAGATCCTTGATCAACAATGTACAGCAGGACCTCCCCTACTGCACAGGGGCAGTTGCTGGCATTCCCTTCCCATGGTGTGGCTCCTATCTGCACACCAGCGGCAAGTGCTACCACTCTGCAGGCCTACAAGTCCCACGAAGCATTTGGGGACACGATTATCAATGACATGAGGTGCACTGGGTCTTCTTCAACTCCATTCTCTGCTATTAGAGCCAGTCTGGGACCATTCTCCTGCTTGTGGTTCCTCAGCCCAAGAGGGATCTGAATGGCCGGTACCATTCACTACCTCCTGCCTTCAGTCATTTGGCCATGGCTAAAAGCACACTGTGGTTCATTGTTGTGGCCCCTAGCACTGACTCTGGCAGTAAGTCAGGCTTACTGCTGCCACCCCACACTCTTTACATCCTAGCCTAGGGATCCCCCAGCCAGCCTGCTGTAACTACTGAGAGCCTGTTCATCCATTAATTAGCAGAATCTGGGAAAAGGGACTGGTAGGAGGTTAGATGTCATAAAGATATGTCAATCTCCATGTGATCCCTACTATATCAGCCCCCATTTTTATTACAGAAATGTAATTTTAAAGTTATAGACACATATATCCTGCAATGCCAATGCATCTACATAGAAAAGCTTCTCTTGTTTAGCTGCAACCCTAGCTTTAGTGTGTCCCAGTGTCAGGGAAGTTAGCTCTAGTCCAACTACTTTGGGCCCCGGGTCAGTCATTCAAGAAAGACCAGCACTCAAGGGGATGATTTGCTGCTGGGGCTCTGCCTACTGGGATCTGGGAGCAGGAGCACCAGAAATAGAATGGGGCTCAGAAACCCAGAGTAGATGCTGATGCCCCTACAGACCTGGTCTGTTATCTTGTGCTCCTGGAACAGCATGTTCATCTGTCCCTGAAACATGCAGTCTTTCTTCTTGCTAGCAGTTCAAAGCCTCCACAGAGTCCATTTATCTCCTGATGACCTCTGTTATTGTTTACAGTATTTTATGTTTCTCTGATCCTGGATATTTTAAGAAGAAAAAGAAATGTGAAGCCATCCCTGATCAGATGTTCCCTTCACTTTTTCTTCTTCCTCTGACTGCCTATCTGTGGGACAGCATATTGTAAGCTGACTGCATCCCTGCTGAGCTTGGCAAAGCTACCTGGTGGGAATATGGCAGTTGTAGGCCAGACAAAGACCAAACAGCTACCCAAAACAAGACATTGGCTGGGGTCAAGAAACAACTACGCTGTTTTGGAGGACATGTCCAGACACGACAACCTCAACCTGCTGAGGCACGTGCAGTCCATGACAAAGGACCATGCAGCTGTCACATGTGCCCCTCAGAACCAGTGTGCCAAGATGGGGAGCATGTGCGAACGTGTGGTACGTGATGTTGTCAGGGAAATGGTCTCCCTGAATACCCTATAAAAGACTGCACCACTGTACAGTAAAGCACGCAATCCGGAGACCCCCACCACTGACGGACAAGGAAACTACAGACCAATGGGACACTGCTGGATCCATGGTGGTGACTAGCTCTGTCCTGACTGCTTAGTAGGTTTCCTTTCTTTCTATCCTTTCTTCCTTTTCCTATCACTCTTTTCTTATCAACACTTTGTTTCAATAAACCTTCCTGGTTGGTGGCATTTGACCTTGTTTGCATCTTCATCTCACTCAGGGTGTAACATCAAATCTCTCTGCCTCGGGCTGTCCCAGACCAGAGCACTATCCCTAGCTACTAGCTGAATGATGCAAGAGTACTCAGACCAGAGCTGACTCCTAGAGAAAAACTTGAATTCAGCATGATTCAGGAAATGAACCAGATGTTATGTAGTCATTAGGGACAAAAGCTTACAAGATAGATCACAGATCTACTCATTCCTGTTTGAGCTATTCATGGTAGCTTTTTAAATTGTGGCAAATGTAGCATATGCCTATTGAGTCCTAGAGGACTCTGTGTATTGATGGAGAAGGAGGTTTTGGAGTATGTGTTGATTACCATTATGCTTATTGAAAAATGGCAGGGAGAATAAAAAGGAGAAACAGTTCTGTAGATGGTTTCCTGGCATTTTGGGAACCAGCAAGGACATTTGTAAAGGAAAGGTAGTTCTTTGTCCTGAAATGATGTAAATCTGAGACATCCCTTATAAAGATTAAAAATTACTGGGGTTTGGGCAGTTCTTAATTCTTATGAGCTACTTAATCTTTTTTTCAACATCCTTGTTTGTTTTATATCTTCTTGAAGTCTCATTTCCTCTTTTGCAGAAGTACTCTACTGAATACAAATGAAACAGGAAATTGCAAAAGTAGAACTAATATCCGTGCTCAGATTCATTAGTCCTACTCCCACTGCTTCTGTAACATCAAGATTGGCAAAGAATTAGAGAGGATTCATGATTCTTGCAGTTGCATTCCATTCAGTAAGGAACTGCTAACTATGCAATACTGCAATATTACATCTATTGCTTTCTTAGAATATGCCTTTAATCTTTTCCATGTTTTCCCTCTTTCTATCCTGACAATGGTGTTCAACTTAAACATGAGTCAATTGGTTGGGCAAGTCACTCTTGTAACAGACATTGTTCTCCTCTCTGCTGCAAATACTGTAAAACTGTTTGTGGAGTAAGACCTGGTTTCATATGACTGTTTTTCGTTACATGGTGAGAGAGTAATCCGTTGTGTTTCACATTGGGCAGGTGACTTTTTGCTTTTTTGTAGTGGGAATAAGTAAGCAAAATCCCTTAAGAATTTTTTTTTCTGAGAAAACTAAAAGCTTGTCTCCATTTTAGGAAACTTCCAGCCTCATTTGTATAGCTTGCACTAAAATAAAATTATCCAAAGTTTGGAACTTGTTGTGCTTAGACCTTACAGTGGACCACAGCTGAGACCCACAAATCAGCCTTGATTCTGCATTGCTCAGTACTTCAGCACTGAGGAATTAGACAGCTGCTCTAAAGAACCTGATTTGAAATCACCACACAGCTTTGCCAAGCATATGAAGGACACTTAAATACATTCAGCAATCATGCAGATTTTTACAGATTAAAAGTAGCATGATGGGAGAATTTAAAATTTCAAAAAGTGTGCGATGATTGAGAAATATGCTCAGAAATTTTTTTCAATGTTTTACACAAACTTAATGGACTACCTTCATACTCTTCCTTCTTAGATTAAGGACAGCATGCTCAGGAAATAATGTCAATCAAGGGAACATAGAATCCTAATAGTCATGTAAGATTTCTGATTATTCTGATAAGTTTTTAAAAGAGACACAAGTTTATGATGACCTTACATACAGGGAATAAAAATCTTCAGTTTTCTGCACCAGTATAGGTAGGAAAGTGAACACACATATCTTAAACTTTTCAGCTGAAATAAATTCAAGATAAACTGCAGGGCCAGTATATGTCTATAGGTCTTGCACTGCTGCCAAAAATAAACCCAGAGCTTTCCAAATAATAACTGCAATGTAATAGAAGAATAATATTTAGTGATCAGATCTCTAGCTGTTCCATTCACAGCAATGTGAATCTGGAAATGAACACATTATGCTAAATCAAAAGTCCATGTAGCTATGTATCCTGTCTCCAGCAGTGGCCATAGGCAATTGAGATAAATGTAAAAGACTAAAGTCTGACCTTTTGTTACAAATTTTTCCCTTTAAAATTCATTGCAGGCAAATACTTAAGAGGTACAGATTTGCAATACCGTCAATCCATATTGGAATGCTTGATTCAGAAGGATGACATGTCAGACTACCTTCTACTAGAAAGTAAATCTTACTATTCTTACATCCAATAGTTTAAGTTTTTTAAATCATTGTAAATTGTTAACTGCCATTTTGTAAATTTTTTTCAGTATCCTAGTGTAGCCAACATATAAAGAATATAAAAACCTTTTATCAGTCAGATTTCTTCCAGCAACCTATGCTGAACATTCAAAACATCTGATGTGCAAAATTTCCCTAATGTTTTCACACAACTTAGTTAATGAAGATTTAATTAAAACAGTGTTTCAAAAGCAATTTTAAAGTTAATTCCCTTCAGCAGAGTTTAAAACAGCTTGCATGTAAAGAAATATTGGAATTGTAAATTGTAAAATTGTAAATTTAACTTTATTGTAGCTAAAATTACTCTTTATTATCCTAAAATATACAGTAACTTAGAGTAAAAAATCTTATGATACCTTAAATAGAAAATGTTTCAGTTGTTGATTTGTGTTAAAGAACTTTTAACAGGAATATTTATCCATTCTACTTGTTATTCAAAAAAAACCCTAAACTAAGCAGGATAAAAGTATATTAAGTCAATGACAACATATTTTTGATGCATAACATGTTGAACTGAGACCTAGAAGCCATAACAGTTAGAGCTTGTCAAACTCTAGTGCTGATTTTTTGCTGAAGTGGTACTGAGACTCAGCAGGTAAATGCAGATGGAATAGGCAGCTGACTTGGTTTGGAAATGCATTATGTTTAGGGTTAAAAGTAGGAAAAGAGAATGCAGTGCAGTTAAATAAATCATCCAGACTAAACCAAGGCTAGAATTTACACCCTTCTTATGTTTGTTTTCTGTATTTAGTGATTACTGAACTAGACCTCAACATAGGACTGAATTTACCATCTTGGGGATGTAAGGGAACTATATGGTATGGTAGAGCAGCAGTGTATGTAGGTACCTGGTGGGCTGCAGAGTTCATTTTAAGTTTAGGCTTAGTCTATTGTTTAGGAGAAACTAAGTGACTTTAATGCAATAATGCAAATAAGCCATAAAGAAGTTCCAGAGTATTGGAGTCCATTAGCCCCCTTCATCCCTAGCACAACTGTAATCGGCTGAAAAAACATGGCTGTAGCTCTGTACCTCTGACCCCATCTGTTACTGTGGTCTAGCAATCTCTGTCACCGTAAGATGAAACCAAGCCTGCAAACGTAAGCTTCATTAAAGCCCTGTCCTAACTATTTCTCAAACATCCTTCTTCTGTGTAATGGGTGTTATGTGTTGACCAGCAGCATAGCTCCCTCTAAGACTTGGTTTAAACTTCGGCCGTTGCTGCAGTCATTGATGAACCAGAATTCTCATTTTGCCTAGAAATACACAAAACTACAAAGTACCAAAAAGTATGTTAACAGCTTGGCTTTTCCATGTAATTGGTAACCTTATGCAAGGTCATAAATTTCACTAATGCAATTTCAGAGGAGCTATGACAACCTGTATGATGTCTCTTAGCGAACTACCACTTTTGGACAGAATAAGACTGTTTGGCACACTTCTCGACAGAGGTGTTTGGTTTCTAGCCAACAAAGGTGAGGGGAGGGTGTAGTGCCTAGCTTCAGAGTGTGATGCCAAGCTATGTTTTGGGGTTCATATAAACAAAGACCATGTTTACATTTAAACTAGGGGGGGTTTGGAGTATATGAGTAAGACAGAGGTTTGGATTTGTGTAAAAGTGAGGTTGATGCTCAGGATACAACAACAACAACAAAAAAATGAAGACACCTGAAAATGATTGAAAGGTGCAGCAAGACACAGCAGTGCACAGAGACCAGCTTGGTGCTTAAGCACCATCTTGTGTGAGGCCAAGAGGGACCACAATGTTGGCATCAGAGTACAGACATGGCTGCAGATTTGCAGACAACACAGAGCAACTACTTAGAGTAACAAGCAGCTTGTTGAGGGGCTGCCAGGAAAACTTAATGGCTTGTGCCATCAAGAACTTCTGACAACATTTGTGCAAAAAAGAGAGAAGCTTTTAAAATACTGAAGTTGTATTCATTTTCCTTGGTTTATTAGCACAAAATTATATTAAGGCTTTACTTCTCAAGCTGCTTGGCAGGTTTGCTTATAATAATAAAGAATTCTGTTACTATTAGAAGTTTACCTTCTGCTTTCCCATTTGCAGTAACTCAACTGATGTCCACAAAAATACACCAACACTGTACCTTGACAGCAGTTTCCATGCTATTAGAACCCCTCATGTTTTCTGTATGGACTGTATTTCTTGTACTCTTCACTATGTGAAGAGTAATTAAGACTCAAAGGAAAACAGCATGGAATTGAACAAGAGCTGGGCAATCCAAATGGAAAAAGTAGCCAAGTAATCAATTTAACAGTATAAAACTGCCTTTAAAAACAAAATATGCATGATTATGTAGACGTCAAAACAGGCTGACAGAGGCACAATGCTACTTTAATATTTTTATTATTTGGCACCTGTGTTTAGTTGGACTAACAGGCATTTTAATTTTATGAATGTAACTGACATCAGAGAGATGGTCTTGTGATGGAAACAATGACTGAGTCCAATTTGGTCACTAAATTTCTGAAATCCTAGGCAAAACTAGGCAAAAGCTTGGCTTTCTTAGAAGAGAGGCAGAATATAGAATAATTAACGTCTTATACAAGAAAACTAAACACTTCTGAAATGCAGAACTAGTACTGTATACCATAATGCTAATTATCATATAAGCCTAGTAAGAATATTTCTTTGTAACAGAGATAATAATAAATAAGCTTTTGACATGTTATTAAAAAGCCACAATAAGATAGGAGCATCATTGCTTGTAGCACTGCCTAAACTTTGAGAAACACTCTCAGTCTCATACAGTTTATATTCTATAGTGTATTATAAACAAAGATAATTTTCAGGGGTTTGACTTACTCTAAACTTTTTAAATGCAATCAGTATTCTTGACACAACTAAAAGTCTTCCAAGCCACAGGACAACTGAAATATTTTGTCCCTTAGAATGGGATTCACTTAGATACAACCAAATTGAGCAGAGGATAAAACATGTATATAGTCAGTTACTAGGAAAGATGTTTTAAACAAACCAAACTGTTGGTTCAATATGCTACACTTCTAGGACAGAAGGAGATTTAGCCACTTGGAAGGAATGGTGGGGAAAAGGTTAAATCATTGACACAAAGCAGATAGTAATTTTTATCTCATTTCTATTATCATATATGTGTTATGAAAAATCAAGATCTTAAGAAAAATCAGAAAACCTCCTTTGGTCACTCTTTTTCATTAATTATTTTGTGATGTGAGATTCAGAAAGTAAACTGAATTATGGAAGTATCCATGAGATTCACTCTTTGGACTATGGAAAAATACTCTATGCTTTTCTGCCTATAGAAAATCATTCTTTATGCTTTTGTGCCTGTCTATACATTTACTCAGTTTAAAGATAGATTTCCTGCTGAGGGAATTCCACTGGTTAAGTGACTTTCTCTCTGCCACAGGCAAACAAGAAAATCTGGTGATTTGATTAGTTTACTGTAGATGTTTAAGTATTTAGCAACAATATTCTAGTTTTGAATCTGATTAGTAAGCACAGAAACATCTCTGAAGGCTTGCTATACAGGATTCTAATGAATTGAAAACTGCATTGAAATCACAACCAGAAATAAAGATTATGTCAATAATTATGTCTTGCCTTAGTTCTTAAATGTTTAATTAAAATGGTTTAAAGAAAAAAGCTAACTAAAAACTCATTGTATAGTGTTTTCTTGAGTCATAATTATATAGGAATAGACCTCCTTCCTTTTCAGCTCAGTAGAAAAGTAATCTTCTGTGAATTCATATTTACAAACAACTTGCAATTGTATTCTAGTAATTGCTCAGAGAAGAAAGACCAAATCCAAAGTATGAGAGCCAAAGCATGGGGACTATCAACCCAATTCCTATGTCAGTCTGTGAGGAATCTCATCAAAACCAGGCAGCCACATAAACACTTGTTGGTGACTAAGTCATCTGGGTGCTTCAGTTTTACTGATCAGATCTGAAGAGGTCCGTGTCTATGCAGTGTGCTGACCGTCTGCCTTCTGAACACAGATCCCTTTGAAATGTGGCAAGCTAGGTCTTCCACAAGGGTTTTAAAAATATCTTGTTTACAAAAAGTTTCAGTTGTGCTAGACCTAGCTGCAACACATATTTTAATATTCCATATAATCATTTGTAGGGCAAGAAGTGCTTCTTCCCCTGTTTGTTGCTTCTGGCTGTCTCTCTGATGTGTAGTTTCCCCCAGTGAGCAACCACACGCATCCTGTGTTCCCCTGCTAAACTTTATTTTTAGGACCATGTTCAGTAAATGGTTTAGAAAGTGCCCCAATTCAAAGCACTGTTAGAAGCATCTCTGGACTGTGTCAGTCTCACATTTGTCTCTCAGCATAAATGTGTTCTGAGTTTGCTGTTTTCTGTCATTACATTTTGTAATACTCCCTTTGACTGGTGATTTCCTCCAATTCTTTCTAAGCTGTTGGCAATTTTGCTTTGTTTGCTGCTGCAACTCAATCAGAATTTTCCTAGCTTTTGCAGGCTTGCTAAAATAATCACATTATATATCCTTTCTGTCACTTAATTTACAAGCAAGGAAAGAATCTCCAATGCACACACACACAAAAAAAAAAAAAAAAAAAAAAAAAAAAAAAGCACAATCCCATTCCTGAAATAGTTAGCACCATTACTTGATAGCTGAAAACCGGAACTTGAGGATAAAATTCAAACCTGAATTTTTCCAAATTAAAACAATCAGTTTGAATCTATAACATCCTTTGCGTGAATAACTTTGTTCCACAGTGTATTTCCTGATACTATGTGGCAGTCACACAAACCAATCCAGTGGTCTGGTTTATGGATGTTAAAACTACCACATTTCCACTACATGGCAGAATATATAATTTCTCAGAGTCATTAAAACAAGTTGGCTCTGTGGCCAATAACATGGGAAGAAATGGAGCATGGCGCAATATGTCCCATATCAATAATTTTCTGCATTTTCTTAACAGAATAGCAATTAACAGCTTAGATATCTGAGGAGTCATTAAGGTATTGTTGTGCAGTTTGTACATCATTCGGTGTGGATGAAATTTGTCTCTGTAAGCCAGCACATGAGCTTATATAAAAACAACTATGAATTCTTACCTGATACATACACTGCATTCCTCCTCTCTGACCAGAGGTGAATTTCATTTGCATAACTCTTCTGGAACACAAAAACTTACTTTCTTGAGCTCATGTCCCAGGCACACAGACAAAAAATGTTTTAAACTGTGTGCTTGTAATATAGAAGTCATAAAAATGTGTATCTCTATTTACTCAGTGCTATGCATTAAGGTATCACTTAAGTAATTACATAAGTAAGGTAACAATATGTCCTTGTTTTGGCTGGGATGCAGTTAACTTCCTTCTCGGCAGCGGGTGCAGCTGTGCTGTGGCTGTGCTGTGCGAGCAATGCTGACAGCACACGGGTGGGTTTGGCTGCGCCCGGGTGGTGTCTACCCTCAGTCAGGGACTTCTCGGTGTCTCAGGCCCGGCCAGCGAGAGGGCTGGGGGGGCACGGGGAGCTGGGAGGGGACACAGCCGGGACAGCTGGCCTGGGCTGCCCAAAGGGATATTCCACACCATGGGGCGTCACGCCCAGTATGTAACTGGGGGGCTTGTCTGGGGCTGCCGACCATTGCTCAGGCGCTGGCTGGGCATCGGTCAGCGGGTGGTGAGCAGGTGTGCTGTGCATCACTTGTTTTCTTTCCTCCCTTCCCTTTGGATTTCATTCTTTTCTCACTCTCCCTCCTTTTCATTATAGCAGTTATTGTTACCATTATTATTGCTTTTCCGTTTTTATTTTATTTCAATTATGAAATTGTTCTTATCTCAACCCTTGAGTTTTACATTCCTTTTCGATGCTCCTCCCCATCCCTCTGGGTGAGAGGGAGTGAGCGAGCGGCTGCCTGAGGCTTGGCTGCTGGCCGGGGTTAAACCACGACATATTTCTGAAGTAATTACATTAGTAAAGTATTACTATAAGTATAAACAATAATATGATTATTGAAAGTCCCTGAATCACTAATATTTAGAAAATCAACTAGAATTTACTCCAAGAGTGTATAAATCTAAACCAAAATGGGACTGCAAAACCAGAAAACTGGAAAAAACATTGAACAGTTCAATAAAAAGCACTTCTCAAGAGCTCTTGGAAGTCATCTTCTCCAAGGTCCCTATCTTTGATGCATCGAACACCTCAT
Organism: Falco rusticolus; assembly: GCF_015220075.1. Classification (NCBI taxonomy): domain Eukaryota; kingdom Metazoa; phylum Chordata; class Aves; order Falconiformes; family Falconidae; genus Falco; species Falco rusticolus. The sequence continues at coordinate 22,707,823 of NC_051210.1, read as the reverse complement.
TTCACTAACTAGGAAGTGCAGAGATCAAAACAAAAGTAAAAATTTACTGTTTTCCAAACCCACAAGAGGGTTGGAACCTAAAAGCTTGCCTTTTTATAACGATAATTTTTGATCTAAAAGTTGTTACCTCTTCCTGCAAACCATGACTCACCGGAAGACAAAATATTTCTGAGGTGGGAGAGCTTCACATGCTAACAGCCAATGCTGGACAAACCAGCAGAGAATTTTTTCTAGGTAGCAATCTAGATGATTTGTGTTATGTCAGATTAGAATAATGTTACATTTTAGTGAAAAACTAGATAAGCTTTTGGTTTTATTTAAGTTTTTTTCCCTCCAGAATGCTTTTGTTAAGAGACACATGTTGTTCCAGGGAGATTACTAGTTGGTCAACAAGTGAGTTTATTAGTCTCAGAGTTAACGGGAATGTTTTTTTGGACCAGCATATCCTGAAGTAAAAAGAAATGACTGACCGCCCTGTTCTGAGGGCTGTGGTATATTTAGTTCTCAGATCCTTCCTTTTTGGTGTGTGAACAGGTGCAGATTTATATAAGAAACGGAAAATTACACATGGTTTTTAAAAACTTTGCAGGTATTTTTCATAATAATATGTTGTTTAAATATGACCTGTTGCTGCGCTTTACCCACCTTATTGTTTGGTTGATCAACTAGCAGCTGCAAGCATACGGACAGCTGCTTTTCACGTCCCCAGGTTAGCAACTGAGAAGCGGGGCTGTGTGCTGCTGTGTAGGTGTAGCCATAGGTACGCTCCTCCCTAACAGGGGCTACAAATCAACTGCCAAAGGAAAAAATGCAAGCTCTTGGTGGTCAGACATGGACCTCTAAATGAAACGCCAGGCAGTGGCTTGTTCTGGCTCCACACACAAAAAGGGTGTCTGTCTCAACGGGGTCACTTGGTCAGGGTAGCTGCCCTCTGGGCCCCCTCATCACCCACTGCTCCAGCCAGGGACAAACAGAAGTTACAAACTTCTTACCTGGCAGCAGGAGGCAAGAGCTGTAGAGACAGCGTGACTCCATGTGCACCCAACACAAACCACTGCTGGCAAGAGATCAAAGACCACTCTCGACTTTGGATATAAAAATACTTGAAAAGTTCTCAAGATGGAGTGTGATGCATTATTGCAAAACATGACAGTAATATGCTGGATGCAGATTAAGATAACACCACCTAGTAGAATCCAAGAATGACATTGTGATTTGAATAAATGTCTCAACAAAGCCTGCAATTTCCCTAAAAATCTGCCTAGGTTTTGCAGCAGGAAGGGTTGGCATCAGTTATATCTTCACTACCAATTTTCTGTTTATACTGTGATGCAGCTGTATTGAAAGTGCTAGGGCTTATCTACTTGTTTGTGAGTTGCTCTTCTAGTTGCTCAAATAATTTCTTACAAATGACTGGCAAATACTTTTTTCTTCAGCAGCTAACTTATCCCATAAAATATTTTTAAAACAAAAAAAACCCCTACTCTTTCCTTCTTCCCCTTTAACTGCATGAATTTGTCTCCAAGTCTCCTTTTCCTGAGACTAATGTTAGTCCTTGCTTTCTAATGCTCACTCTTTTTTAAGAATTTAATTTGATATTTATCTTCATGTTTTTGTTAGTATTAACATCCTTTTCTTTATCTAACTCATTTTCCACCTTCTTGAAAATGAGAGGTGGAGTCCCTGTTACAGAATGGTGTCCATCATCAGGTAAACTGACTGCGAGGAACTAAAATCTGTTTTAATACCATTAAATGTAAAGGTATATACCTCATAATAAAATAAACAAGGCATACAAGATAAAGGAACGCTATCTTGGGAAGAATTCATTTAAAATCACAGAGGGATTATACTAGTCTAACATTACAGTTGAAAGGGGTAATATCAAACAAGAGTTGTACTGTTATATGACGAGGACTAAGTCCTTGAGAAGGATCTGAAAAACAAATAACAATAATGAGATGACATTTCCCTGGAAAATTCCAGCGTAGGACTGAAAAGGGGAATGTAAAGTGATGTAAAGTTTGATGGAAAACCAAGAGGTACTGCCAAACCCATCTTTAATTGAAATACTATCTGTGGATCAAAGGCAGATTCAGACACTGCCAGTGTCCTCAAGCTTTGATCCGGCACTGTAATAAATACCCATCAAGATACCTGCACTTCTTGCCAAATGAGTGCCAAAGAAGGAGTGTGAAGATGACAAGCAGACACTACAGGATTTCACTTCCTTTGTATTAGTCAAGTATCAATCAGACGAGGAAAGGGGAAAAGGCTGAGAGGAAGAAAGTAAAAATGAGAATAAATAATCGGCAGAATAAACTTTTGCACTGATGCCTGTAGCAAGTAGTTGTGTGAATCCACATGCATCATCTGTTGGTGACTGCCCTTGTGCAGTTCACAATTAGTGTCTCCCCACCTGTCTTGAAAATTCAATCTCAGCTATAAAGGTCAAGTTGGGCTTTTCACTCTTACACATCACGACTCAAGAAAGGGTTCAGATTACTGCCTGTCAGGTATGCTCATGTGCCTTTGCTCATGTGTTGCTGACCGATTTTGTAAAGGACCAGTTCGGTCTGTGACTAATTAGAAGGAATAGATTACATCTCACTCCTGCTTCTGCTTGACCTTCAAGAGAAACATGAGTAAAATGAGGGGGTGGGGGTGGGGGTGAATGATGCTAGGCAGAACTCCAGACACATACACACACACACATGCACACACACACGTGTATGAGCACATTGTTGTGTACATGACAGTATTTAATTTAAGATTAAGGTTTAAATTAAGATTTAAGATTAAATTAAGATTTAGGCATTCCTTATTCCACACTTGCATAATAGTAATCAGCGTATTTCCAGTAGCTTTTTTGCTAGGCAGCATCACAGTATTTGTTAAATATTGCTTCACCATTATGAAGAGAACTGGCATGGCTTCTCTCATCTCTGAAATTACCCTACAAGTGCCTTGAGAAACAAAATGCTTTTGTAGCCAGGCTGGGGAGGGGTGAGGAGAGCAGGGACTGTCTTTCTAATGTATGGTTACCTTTGGATTGTTGAATAACCCTTATGTAACCGGTATACAAAAAAAGAAGAGAGTAATTTAAATACAATATAAGGATTATCTTAATTACAACAGCAAAACAAGAGCTAGTATTGGCTCTCCCATGAAGGGCTAAGAACATTTCTTTGGCTCCGCACAACCTTTGAATCAGAAATGGACATTTGTTATGTTCTTCTGATACAGCTCTGTGTTGGCCAGAGCTTTATGACAGACCTGCCTGCACCTTTTCTTTAAAATGTACTCAACACGAGATCTTCAAAACTCCCTTCTCGTTTCATTAGAACAGGAGAAATTTAACTAGAAGGAGTCCTAGATCTTCCCAGTGGAACAAAGGACTAAGGTAACTAAAAAAATCTCTACCCTACCCACTCTGCCCATTCAAGACAGGCCATTTCTTTCATGCTTGATCCCAGTCCAGCATTTTCCAGTGACTTCCTGAGCTGCTACAGACTTTCCGGGTCCCTTTCTTTCCACCCTCTCTGATATCTGCCTTGTTGCCTCCGCTCTGTTCCACTCAGCGGGTCTGGACCAGTTCTTCAGTTGTTTCCTAGCTGTACCTCTCTTCACCTGGCCTGACCCTGCACACTAGAAAGACGCTCCCAGCTGAAAGTATCCAGTTACTTCCAGAGATTTTTCACATCGCCCAGCATGCAATAGCCAAGACAAGACTATCCAGAAATACATTTTTAGTGAAGCACAGGGCATAGCATGCATATATGTTGGCAAACAAAGAGAATCATGCCCTCTGTCACAATCTGTCTTATACCTCAATGCTACATGTAAGGGTTCATGACATCTAGAAGGTACTCATTGCAGAGTTTAGGATCTAATAGGAGTCACATTTAGGGAATGAGATTTCAGTTCTTTGCCAGTGTAATGAGATTTTCATTGTGAGGGAAGCAACTATTTCCTAAGGCTGAAGGCTTCACTTTTTTTGGTTTCACTGATCTACATTTGTCTTCCAGGCACCTTTCAAACAACAAAACTTTTTCTTCTCCAAACTCACCCACTGCCATTTCCCAGAAGGTATACCTATGCTCACCGGACTGTTCGGTAAACAGGCACATTCAGAGCACAGATATACAGGAATGATTGTGCACAGTTCACTGAATGGTCATCATGTCTCTACGTTTTATCACAGGTAGACTTTCCACTGTTGTTTCTGTAGTCACAGCACAGGTACTCAGACAAACTTTCAGAGAGCAGGAGGGGATACACAAGGCAGTCAAAGAAAGAGCTAAAGCAATGGCAAGAAAAAAATACATATTTGGCAGCATCTGTCTAGCCATTCAGATTTAACATCTAAGATTTTCTGAACCCTGTACTTCAAGGGTTGGTCCATCCACAGGAGCATAAGCTTTCAGTACTTTCAGAATTAATATCAGTCCTTTGCTAAGTGCTGGACCAATCTGCACATTTCTGTATTGCAAACTTTAAAGTACATAAATCAAAGCTGATAACCTAAAAACATTATTACTGAAGCTTTTAAAATCCATAATGCTCTCATTTCAATGCCTCAACAGACACCCTTTCCAGATTTGATTGAAAGACTGCTCTATAGCTCTATGACTCTAGTCTGAAAAGCCGATGCATCACAGTAGGACTGACAGGATATGATTAATGTTGTTAAAAATGTACCAGCATGTATCAGGGCAAACTTTGAGTACCAATCGAGGCCAATCAAATTCTCCATTATCAAATGAGGTAAGAAAAATAAGGGGCTTTCATTGTCACATTCATATTTTCCAGTTACATTTGGGTTTGCAACATCATTTGCTATTCCCTGTTACATTTCTTCAGAACTTATTTGCTCTCTGAAGCATGAAAATATCAGTCATGTAGAGGAAAAAAACCAGAACTTGTGCATAAAGCTGGATGTCAGAAAGAACAGAACACTATCCTTTAACAAAAATGTTCCTCTTTGAAATGTCTCTACTCTGCCTGCTGATGCACCAGGTAGTTGAAACACTGTCCTCCACAAATGTTCCATTTTCCATCAGCTACCTCTAGAAGGCCCATCAGCTGCAACTAGACAAATTATCACGGGTATTAGTACTGTTAAAGATTTATCTTGTTTGATTTAGGCAGTCAGATTATCCTTCTGTTTTGCACTCTGCCTTCTCATGCCATTCTGTGAGCAGACACACACAGAATTGCTGCACCTGAGATATATTTGCCTTGACGGGAGAAAGATGGTCAAAGGTGTAGAGAGTTCGAAGTCCCTGATGTAAGTATGTGTGTTAACCAAATTTAACTGTAAAAGAAGCGATTAGGTCCTGGAGATAAATTAAAATTACCTTGAAAAGGAGACATTTGCAGAAACCAGGCACCAAGCACTAAAAAAAGCCTAAGTATGAGCCAGCTGTGGTGATGTGTGTTGACTGGGACACAGTCAATTTACAAAGAAAGTGTGGATCACCATGAAAAAAGAAATTGCTGTTGGCATGAACTAAAAATGAACCACAGATAAAGACATGGACATGTGACATTTTGCTAACCCTTTTCATGTTAACACCTTATAGTTTGGATCCCCCCAAAGATTCTTATGTGAGAGCTGTCTGTTTCCAGGGGAATGTTCTCAACATGTAAAGCTGAGTCTCTGGAAGGTCATGGCCTTTGAGAACAACATATCTGAATGTTAATGCTTTACTGAAATATAATAAATTTAAAATAACAAGTATCATAAATTCTGTGATGGATGAATGTACCGTTTTGAAACATTGTCAAGAAAATTGTTTAATAGCAATTGACCCTGCGACATGGATTTTCCTTCCTGGACATAAGAAAGTTTGTTTCAGGTAAAAATTCCTATATGAAAATTGGTCTAGAACTGAAGACTGCTGTGCTGGGTTATGATACACCATTAGCAGATGGCTGCAGTTTGAAAATAAGCTTCCGTTTCAGGCTTGCTGAAACTGCAGACATGTCTGTAATCAAAATTCCTTTGAATATTTATACTGCATTTCCTTTTCTTGCGTCTGTTTTTCAGACCAATCTATCAGATTTTGTCTAGATTTATATTTCAGTGACCTTCTACAAGAATATGTGAATTTTGGTTTAAGCTTCTTTTGCACTTCTTCTCAGACAAAATTAATGCTGTCTTTTATGTTCTTTGACACTTGGCTTTGCTGTCTGGACAAATTTTGTTGTGAAGTTTCTGTGTTTGGAAGTAAAATTAATGGAATCTGTGTGTATACGTGTCCATATATTTCAAACCAGTTCAAGATAAGAACTCCAGGTATGATACTCTCTGGAGACTGCTGACAATTTTCCAGGTGAGTTCTCTGTTGTGCTACCACATAGTTGTTTGCACAAAAAATTAATGTAGAAGCACTGAGTCTCAAACTTTTTTGCTATGTAGGACAAACAGTAGTCAGATCTATGTGTTGTTCTACTACACTGTTTCAGTAGGAGACTGACTTTAGAAAACCTGATGAAGTTAGGAACATACTGCTTTGTGGTACTGTCCAGTGATGGTTGTGAATACACAGTTACTCTCTGTTATGTTCATAACATTAAGGAATACGATGGCAGAGTAAAAGAATTACTCCTTCTCCTTAGAGATTTTCTTTGTAGATCCTAGAGTCAATGGATCTCTTCCACCATAGCTTTAACAGCCACTAAACAAAGTTCTTGTAATAATATACCATGGAATCAGTTGGATACCAGTTGATACAACTGCAAGCTTTCTGTAAAACTTCATTGAGATTGATACTGTAGTAGAGAAAAACATACGAGAACATTGCAGTCAGAGAGAGAATAGAAGAAAACTGGAATCAAAAATTATGCGATTCCCAGTAATCCCATTAGATTAAGCAGAGAAAGGATAAAGATGGGGGAATGCAGGTCTGAGAAACATTCATCTCCCTTCTTTCAACTGAAATGAGTGGAAGAGTCTTTGTCCCTATGGACTTATCTCACCCTAATTTACAGTCTCATTTCAGAACCACTGTAGCATGAGTTATACAAAGAGAAACATAGCCTCCTACTTTTACATATGAAGAATCTGTCAATGAAATTCTACAAATACATGTCCTTCTGCTGGAAGAAAGACTGTCATCACTGTTCCAAGCACCTCACTGTCTCAAAGTTATAAATATAAAATACCAAAATGAAAAAAAGAAGGTAAATTTTCAGCTTTTCTGGGAAAAAAAATAATTCTGTGCTAAGTCCTTTATGTCTCAAACCTCCAAGAATTTTTGTTTAAAGGGGGTGGATAGCTGCCACCGGTGTTTTTCTCAGCATTGCAATGACTACTCCTTATTCACTCTTGCTGAGCAGTGATTTTGTTGCTATTTTAATTGTCTTTATCAAGGAGAGCCCGATTTATTATTCAAAATAAGCATAAACTAACAAGTAGGTGTATGTTCCACTGGTTTCAGAAGGGCAGAGCAAGATTCTCAGTACCAAGTGAAGGCAGAGCAGGACAGGACAGGATGTGGTGGAATGTCCTAGTGATTTATTAGAACAGAACATTCTTCGTGGATAAAAACAGTGCAATTTCTGAGCAATGTTGGCCAAGTTTCAAACAGTGAAGGCCAGCCTGAACAGCAGCTGAGGTTATTTTTGCGTTTGTTTATATGGTTTTAAAATTCAGACAATTTGGGGCTCTCCAGTTGTGCAATAGTTAAGCAGTATAAGTGCACGGTTTGATTTTTCACTACCACCACAACTCTCCTTTTTGTTGGTGAACCTCAGATTATCTTACTACAGATTCTTCTACCACCTCCTTAAATCACAGACAAATTTTTCCCTATGACAGGGCAGACAATATTGTCTCCAGCACAAGGGGGCCTTCATGTCTACCTGGGATCTAATGCCAGACAAACATTAAACCACTTAATAAAAACTGATGGGAAAATTTGCAACAGATCCAACCAGGAGAAGAATAAAATTTGGTCAAAGATACTGAAACTGAATGACAGAACAGTGAAAAATCTTATTATTTTAATGTGCTTATGTCTAATTATATCACTAAATTTATATCCAGAAGAGCTGAAATGATGCTGTATCTGACCTCAGTAATTCACTTGCTAGTAACCACCAGCTTCTGTCTGCAGTATCAACATATGGTCATCTGCAGCCCTGACAGCACCTCTCCATCTGTAGAGCTTGTATGGGAAGCCAGGTTTGAAAATTGCTTCTGTAACCCTGATTTCTGAAAGGGATTCTTATCTATATTTTCCTCTTGGCAAGTGTAATACAAAAATAATATATAACTTTTTGAATGGAGACCTGTTTGGCATTGATGTGAAATGTTAGGGGAAAGGGTTACTTTGCTGGGTTGCTTGCAATGGTATGTTAATGCTGTTGAAGCACTTCTTTTCAATCTGCTTTGCTTTCCTGAGTTTAATGTAAAATGTTGTGCATTAGAATGATAAATTAGGTATGTAGAAGGAAGAAGATAAATGTGATCAATGAAGATTTACACACTTAGTTTCTATCCCAAAAATAGCAGAGATTTTTCAGTTCAGTCACACTCTTGCAAATCCACAATATGCATACAAAGTTCCATGCCTAATCTGCAAATGCATTCACCAATGCCGTGTGTCCTGAATATATAACCATATTTAGAAGTTGCTAGTTGATATTGGTGTATTTCCTTACCCTAGAGATAACTGACTCCTTAGTTATGATTTCCCCACTGCTCAAAAAAGCCCAAATATTTATACATAAGGAGCTTGCTAACTTCCTTCATGAGTTTGTATGACCTGGTTGCCCAAAATAAGAGGGTGAGCAGCATCAGTAGTGCAGGAAATCTTTCCCAGTTCAATGACTTTAAGTGTTTAAGCTATCTGGCCTTCCTAAGACCTCAAGAAAAGCTAAAATTTATATGCCCTTTGAGGCTTTGCTGTATAAGAGCTAAAGGTTGCATAATGGTTTGTTTGCCAAGCGGCACCACAGAGCTATTATATTAATAAAGCGAAGAGTGCTTTCCAAGACTGACAAATTTATCTGAACATCTGAAGACAGGTAGGAAAACAATGGTTATTTTCATTTTACTGACTTTCATGGGGTACTGCAGGGTATAAGTGAAACATGAAACAGATTGATTGGGTAGGGAAGGTCAGCACAGCCATGGCTCCACTCTGTCTTGTGGTCTGCAGCATGTACACGAAAGTATCTCTTTTGGCACGCCTGTTGAGGGTTGAAATTGCACCATCACTTTCCCCATGTTTTACACTTCTGGAATTTATCTTGGGCAAGAAACACTTGAATCTTTATTTAAAAATAAATAAATAAATAAAATCTGTTACTGAAAATTAAAAGAACCAGAAAAGCCCAAGAACGCTCTAGCAAACAGTGCCAGGTCACCCTCCAGCACGGACCTGCCCCCTTACAGCCTGGGGGCCAGGGGTCCTGTGGCATCTACTGCTGTCCCTCAGAGGAGGGGTTGCTGCACAGCCTGACCATCTTTTAAAATGGATCTTTTAACCTCCTGTCTTGTGACGTTTCAAGCATATGAAAAACTCATTGCAGCTCAGCACATCAGGGCAGGTTTCAGGTGACCTAACAGGTTTTTTTATATAGCAAATAGGCATATAATTAATAACAGAAAACTGAATAGATTTCATTCACAGTATCCTGGCTGTCACTGCTCTGTCTCCTTAAAGACCTGTTTCTGATGCCACGATGTGGTGTACCACCCCAGCTACTTTGGCCATGACTGCTTTCCCAGGCATTTGTTTAAAGTCTGGTGGGTTCACAGGAGTTACTGCTGATGCACGTTAGCTACCGAGGAGCTGGCAACAGTCTGTGTCTATAAACGCATGTTTTTACATTCATTGCCTCTTGAGTATAACCTATATAAAAATGTGTAGGGCTTCTCCCTTTATATTTTCTTTATTAATGCTTAGGTAACTGTACAGATGAAATAAATTTTTAAAAATACTCTCGTCCTTACAATGGAAGACAATGGGAAACTCAGTGATGATGCATCAAATAATTCGAGATCTGCATAGTTAATTGCTTAAACATTTACTTTTACAAAAAACTTTGATTTAATAAGTACGTCACAGTAGGTGCACACATAACAAAAGCTGATAAAGGATTATAAGAAAGGAGGTGAATAAGGACAGTCAGGGGGCTAGGCAGACATGAAGGGGTATTGCAGGGCTGGAGAGCAATAGGTGTGATAATGTATAGTAGCGGACAACATTGGTGACAACTTATTCCAACAGGAAAACTGTATGGGTTATGGAGGATTGGAGTCAGACAGAAATGGACAGAAGTGATGGGCGGAGCAGCAGTTATTTAGCAAAGCCGTTTAGCTCAGTCAGAGAAAGTTTAAGTGAATGGAGACAATAGCGGTTCTCACTCTCCAAAATGAGCAAATGTTAGAAAGTGAAATTTTTAGTATAATTTTGCATGTAATTGCATACATTGGCTCATGAAAATCAGATGTAGATGATATAGCTTTTTGTTATGCTTTTCTAAGAAGCTGGCTCTGGAAAAACTCATAGATCATGCAGCTCTACAAAATGCCGTCTAACACTCTGACTCCAAATATTTACTTTCATTAAACAAACAAACAAAAAAGAAGGAGAAAATCTTATCCTTTCCTTGTACTGGACTAGATCAAGAACATCTCCAGGAGAATCCATGGAATCACACTTACTCAAAACTACAGTATCATATTCTGAATCTTTGGCTGTTACGATTTATGAGGATCATTCCAGTTCAGTGTGAAATTGTTCAGTGATGATTTCAGTGCTGTACCCTGTAGAAGGCTACCGGGCTAAGTGGTATATACAGTAAGTATCCATTTCAGTGAAACAGAAGGCAGAGGAGCAACATGTCTAAAGTCAGAACTGCCCTTCCCACAGGATTAGGGAAAATCTACTTTCTCAAGTCTCAGTTGTACATCAGTTCCCAAATTTAAACATTTTCTAGTATACCAAAACTTCAAACTGTGAACTCAGAAGGAAAAGGATCTATTTTCCTTTCAGGCAACTTCCCCAAAGTAATTAACTAACAGAAATATCTGCAGCAAAATGAAAATGGAAAATTTTGGAAATTATAAATATGAATGTAAATAATCCCAGATAACTTGCTTTTCAAATGAACCTTTCAGGTTTCCTGTTCTGCCATGTCATTGCACCAAGAAGGTCTCACCAATACACTACAGGGACAGACTAATTTGAATGGGTTAACTTGAATGTAATGCGTTCTCTGCTGTCCCACATGCTGACTTTCCACAAGTTGTATGCTGTCCTTTAGCTGTCCTCTAGATTTGTCAAAATGAAACCACCCTGCATAAAGAATGACATTGATGTGCAAGCTTTGCAGTCATTTCTGTGTGATAGTGCAGTGTTTGTAGCTGTTTTGAAAATATAGCTTCATAATACAGACAGCTTTGCTTTTGTAGTAGAAAAGGCCAAACTGTTTTCCATTGCCTGATACAACAGTTCTAAAATTTCATTTCTAATTAGTATTGCAGCGTTATTGGGAAAAGAAATAGACTTATGATTCTTTCTTCTATTCTGATAACAATTACAAATATATTTTGTATTTTATAAAGAAAACCCATTTTTATAGGCTGCATCGATATAGTACATATAAAGAGGTTCAGAAGTCAAGCACTTTAGCTATGTGTTCTATAAACTCACTTTGCTTGACCTTCAATGAGAAAATAAAGCTGTGAAAACATGAAAACCTGGTTTTGATGCTGATTGCTTTGAGTATGTAATGTCTGTGGGACAGCAGGTTGCTGAAAAGCTGTGGAATTCCCTTAAAAACAGCCCCCTTACTCTTACCCTACCTTATTTCTTTCTGTCCTCACAAAACTGATTAAACTGTTGACTAGAATCTACTTTTTGTTATTTCCTTAACTGCAGCTAAAAGTAAATATTATATTAACTAAACAATGGACTAGAACTCTTAATTCATGATTTTAGATCTGCAGGCTGAGGCTACTAATTTTTTCATGGGAAAATAATTGCAAATTGCACAAAAGTTATGTTTATACCAAAAAAACCTGGAAGTTTTTACCTCTAAAAGTCTATTTTATAATATTTTCCCCTTGTGATCCTCAAGGTTCATTTTGGGAGTTTTCCATCGTCTTCATAATGTGAAATTTATACTAAAATATGCAAAAAGGGAGAAAAGAATAGAAATTCTGAGGATTGCTTTATCCCCTTGAATCAAAGTAATTAAAAAATTATTTTCCTTTTGAGGTGACTATAACTCACCAGTCCATGCATTTCATGTGTTCTTTGCTGTATTTGGCTCATAAAGGTTACACCCCCTATTTCTTTCAAGTGGATAAGACACTTTCAGTTCCCCAGGTCACTTTGGTCAGGTCAGTTTGTAGTGTCCAGCAGGACAACAGCTGTCCCAGAAAGACAGCTGATGGCACAGACTATCCAAGCCCAGGGAGGGAAGCCTCACAGGCTCGGAGAAAACTGACCACCTTCACACATCAGTAACAACTCCTCACTGCGGAGTCTGCACTCCTTTTCGTTCTCAGGCCTCCCGGTTTACTATAGAGCCAAGGGCTATTGAACAGCAACAGCTCACTCTGATAACTATGGATGGCCTTGGTTTAATCTTGGTGCCCATAAAGGCAATATAACGGATATACTAAAATGGACTAATGTCCAGTTAATAACACTGATATTTCATATCCTAGCAGTCAGAAAGGAGACTCCAAAGGCTTATGTTTGAAATACAAAGTCAGATTACCATCTATTTAGACGCTCAAGTACATACAGAGCAGAAGATCTCAGGGATATCATGACTCCATGCTTGAGCTCTAAATGATTTTCTACGTTGGTAAGTATGACACAGTGGATAAGATCTCTTTACAAGAATAGTTCATAGCAAGTGGATGAGGCATAGATGAAATACCAGCAGCTTGCTAAAACAGGCAGAGAGCCACGAGAGCAAGCAGGCACATATTTCTTGTGCTGCATAAGAGACAAAAACTAGCTGTAAGTTTACTGTAGCCCTACTCCAGTGCACATTCTTCCCCTTCCCAGTTACTCAACAACTGCCATACATGCCGCACAGACGTACTTCTTGTGCCAGTTTAAAGATTCATTTAAAGATAATAATGGCTATAAGTACTGGTCCACTTTCTTTACACTGTCTATATTAAATAGTTCAGATTTCTGCTATGAAAAATAGTGGTATAATTAGTTGTTATTCAGGAGCAATAGATTTGGGGGTTCTCCATATTACTCCACTTTTATACCAGCACAGAAACAATGAAAACAAGGGAATTGCATTAGCATAAAACTGGCAGTGGAAAGCTGAATCAAACCTACCAATTAGACCAGTTCAGCTTTAGGAAAATGATAATGGTTGCTCTGGCATCGCTCAAGAGGACAATGAAGTTGGGATTCTTCTATTAAAGGTATCATTGCCACCTGCAAATCTCTATTCCCATCAAAGGTCATATAGTAATATAGCCACTATCTGTTCTTATTTTACCTCAGCACTATAAACACCCGTTTCTGCAGTGCAGTTATATTTAGTTTTGAAGCTGAACATTGTACATGCAAAAAACTCTGAATCCACACCAAATACTCTGTTTACTTCACCTCTGGATCTAGATGCCCGGATTTCAGGTTACTGAGCTGGAATGCGCCAAGCATACAGCCAGGTACAAAATTTTCCACTGAAGGAAGTGAATACCCATTTAAACTTCTAAATTACCTTAGGAATGTAAAGTACATGTTTGAGTTTGCATGTACAGTACGTGAGCTGCATATATTGAATACGTGTAGAACAAGAAACAGATACTGTATATATTGCAAAAAAAAGAGACTACACTTTTGTTCACAAGTTCAAAATCCTGGGACCACTGCACTGCCTCAGAAGATTCTAAGCTGCTCTTGGAAGGTCCTTTCCAAGGACAGATAATAGGAGACAATACTGCCTGTGGAAGCAGCCACTGAACGGCATTATTGCACTTGTTAAATTCTTCTAGTCTACTCCATGCTTTTCTAATTCACACCCTCACCTCAGTTGTACCTGGGGTTCTTCCAAGAGCACCCTAAGCAATATGAATTACATCTATGACAAACTGTTCATTATTTTTTCCTCTCCCATAAGATATAAAAAATCTACAAGACTGTTAAAAGGGGGGGGAACGGCAATTGGAGGGTAATATGCATAAACACTAGATGCTACCATTTGCTCCTGTGAAACTTGAAGAAAATGTCATTGTTTTCTTTTGGGCTTGTCAAAGACAGGCAAAGCACTGATGCAAATTAAGCTGTCATGCAAAATAATAAATAATCATACAACTACAATAAGTAACAATAATTATAGGACTTGTTATCTTTAATTCATAAAGACCCTTGGCACATTAGGAATTAAAAAAAAAAACCACAAAAAATTTTACTCAGCAGTAACATATGGTAAAATGAAAGCATTCACTATAGAGGACTAATTTATAAAGAGCTTTGAGACACACTGTGAGCACTGACATGATTCCACGCTGCTTCACTTGGCTGACATGACTTCCATGGAAAGGAGCCATAAAAGGGCAGAGCTGCACAGCTTTTCTGGGGAGGACAAACCCTTGTTCTTGGGATTTACAGTAACTACCTTACTGGGAAGCAAAACATGTATGTGTGGATGAGAATGGTAGGGGAGTAGTAATCTATATGTATTTGTTCATCATTAATTTTTTTTTAAGAAAGAAAGGTGAAAATGGACTTTGGAAAGTTGATCTGGAAAAAAGAAAGCAAAAGCTGACTTTAAAAAGCATTTCATCAAAAATCAAGGAGTGCATTTTGTAAACATTGCTGCTATGGTCGGGTCTAGAAAAGGAATACTCTCACTAGAAATATGCCAAAATTTCACTTCAGAAGTCTTGATCTGAATTTGGACTGAGACATGAGACTTTGGAAACATATTTTTCCCATACATTTGAAGCTAACTTTCAGGGAGAGATTGCATACCATTTTTACAGGGGATACCTTCCTGAACTTTAGTGCTATTGCCTGCAATCTGCAGCCATTTAGGTAAGCATCTGATGCCAATTCTTCCCAAAATTAGAACACACTTGCAATTAAAGTCAGTAGATTCCCCATTTCAGAAGGAAAGCTTTCCAGTTAGACTTGAAAAGTGACTTCCCTTTTTCCTCCGTAAGTCACAGCAGTAGCAGGCTTCTCTCAGTTTCTATAAGGCCTCACTCAGAAAAAGTGCACTTGCTTGGCCGTGCACTTTTCAGATAAGATTCCTGAATTGAAGCCAAGGAAGATGTCACTTTGGGTATCCTGCAAAGACAACAGACAGCCTGACTTAGCAATGCATTTACCTGAAAAATCAGAGGTCTCTCTCTTAAAGAGGAAGATTCATTCCCTATGGCATTAGCAACTCAGAGTCACATGTTTTGCAGAATTTGCTGAACAGAGAAAACAGAACAATAAACCATATTGTTCTTCAATAAAGCATATGATATTATGTTACTTAAAGAGACACTAATCCTTGTTCTTACTAAGCATCCTCAAAAGTCCTCTGACACTAAATAGAATATTCTTACAGATTTTTGGATCATCCTAATAATTCTTTTGAAAAAAATCTTAATTGAAACTGCCACAGAAAGGATTAGTATAAAGTAAAAAAGTCAGTCACTGTAAAAACCCTCCTCAAAATTCTTTTCCCTTTTAGGCTGCATGGACACCACTAATAAATGTATCATTAATGTAAGTTAGACAAGGTATTAAAATGTAAGTGCAGATAACACAACTATTTTTCTTATGCAAATTATAAGAGGTGGGTCCTAGGAGGTCTGGAGATTAATCTGGTTTATTTAAATTGTTGGTGTATTTCTCTCATTTATTTTTCTGAAAGATCTGTCTAATGTTCTTTCCTTCCCTCCTAAACATGCCTAAAGTTTAATGAATTATCCCTCTGGAACATTTAAGGCCTTTGTTTTGCCCCGCCAAAACTACATATATGTGTGTTTCAAGTGATAAAATGAATTCAGATTTTCTCCTCCTTGATTTTGATGGACTTGTCAGAACTTTCACAGAGGTGTGTTCAAGATCTGTCTTGAGAGGCCATTGCTGAAATGCTGCCAAAGCCATCTTTGCACCCAAGTGACAATTCAAGCTTTGGGACAAACAGTTATTAACGAAAGAGAAAAAATAACAAAGTATTCACAAGTCTGATAAAAAAATCAGTCCGTTCTTGGCTGTCCATCTTTGAGCCATTTCTTTCTTTCAAAACCATCACTTCAATTCTTCAGTCACCACTTATTCTTACTATTCGTATGTTGCATAAACCATTAATGTATAAAGGAAAAGCAACATTTTGAGAGACCACCTTCAAGCCTGCAGTTTGCCTTATAAGGACGCATAAACAGACATAAGCCTATTTTTCCTTTTCTTTTCTTTTTTTTGTCCTTTATGAACTATTTACTAGCACATGAGGTAGTTGCCTGAGACAAGACTCCAGAATAAAACTTATTATAATACTAAAAATTTGCAAAGGTTATTTTCATGCAGGTGTTTCAGCAGTTTTCTTCCACCGGGCTGCAGGTAGATTTATGGTAACAATTGATAGCATGCCAAAATCTTTGCAGGAACCCTACTGATCTCCTGAGGTAACCAAACACTGAGAAGACCATGCAGATGATTAACTTCTAGCAGCAAATTCTATCCATCAGCCTTGGCATCTAAACTAGGGCACACAAAAAGCTGCATATATTTCAGACATAAGAACTAGGGAGGAAGTAAAAGTGAAAAATGCCACTGCCAAAACTCTAACAGTTACAATTCCTCTGCTAATTGTTATCCCTCTATAGGACTAAGCTCATGATGTAAACAAATAGAGAGTAATGGTACCAATGAACCCAAAGTACACTAGCTAGGAAGGACAACTATGTCATTCTTGCAGATAGTTAAAAGCACAGGATGACCAACTAGCAAGATATGGTCTAACCCATAACATCTTTTAAATGGCCAAGCTGAAAAAGAAGGGGTATTGAAGAATAGTAAGACCATCCAGGAATGTTTCACTACAATGTGTCTTTACAACAGCTGTTCTAAAGTTTCACAGAAATCGAAGCATTTTAAGGCATGCTAATATTTTTATTCAAGAGGTCACATTTAGAGGATGTAATCCTATGGAAGTTACATGCTCCCAGCTGGCATTCAACAAGGTGCAGCCAGTCTTCTCTCAATTAGCCAGCTAAGGTTTTCCACTGGAGAAAGCCTCCATTCCCACATGTCCCTCAGTGGACGTCATGCATCTGGGGAGAAACTCTGCTCTTTTTTGGAGCAGAGGGTAGAAAGCTATTCTGAAGAAAATATTAATGCTGGTTTTGTTGGGCACTTTCTGGCAGTGCCTTGGAAGCAGCCACTTACCTTTCTGTGTGTCCACTCTCTGTATCGTGTGTGGGAATACATATCCCCTGTTTATTGCCAGGTTCATAGACTGATACCACCTGCCTCATTTACAGCAGTAAGTGAAATCTTCTGGAGGACACAACTGCCCTGCTTGTGGAGGAATATGCTCCTTAGATTTGTTGCTATTACTGCAGCTTTAAGGAAGCATGAATACCTGATGATGAACGCGAACTCCTTCCACATCAGAGTAAGGTAGAATGTAAAGTATGAAAATGGGTATTTAGTAGGACTGTGTGTGTATATTGGACAGCAAATCCTACAGGGAAAGCCAAATACCACCTGCTTGCCTCAGTGAGGCTTACAGAACTGTTGTAAAGCAGTAAATAATGCTACTTCTTCTGGAATTAAATCAGCTATTCATTCCCGATAACTGCATATTTAACAGCCATGGTGCAGTGCTTGCATTCACTAGCACTGGGGGAGTACAGAATTCAAACCAGTTTACAACCCTCCCTTCTGCCTGGTCTTGTTATCTGCAGTTCTCTGTTGGGCTGCTGCCCAAGGAGTTCTTAGTTAATTGAAGATAATTATGCTGCATCCTACTCTCAAATGCTAATGCAGTTTCACCTCTCCTTGTAATACAATACAGATGAAAGCCCCAACTGCGGTCTGGTACATTTAATTCTTTCCTCTTCAATACGTTCACCTTCACAATAATGCAGCAGTTTGCTGGGTGTTGTTGATCTTTAACTGTAATGTACAATGATAAGTAAATTAGTAATGAAAGGTAGTTAAAAGTATTCTTTTAAAACTTAGATTGTTCTTCACTGAAAGATGAATTTTATAAGCATTCAACACTACACTTTCTGTCATTACTCATCAATAAATTAACAAGGCAGTCAATTAACATGTTCATCTTCACCTCAGATTGACAAGCTGTAGAAAGCAGGGAGGCAGTGGAGGATGCTTTGTCACTGAAGGAGAGTCCTCAAATATCAATAAATATCTGTCAGGGTTGAGGGAGCTCTTAATCAGTTTGGAACATCTAGATGGCCAGTCAGTGTTGCATTGCCTCCAAAGAAGTCTTCTGTGTCATTGTAAAAGAGGCAGGTTTGGTTTTAGTTTGGTTTGGGAGTGTTTTTTCTTTACTTTTCTTTTTTCAACCAGACTGGAAAATATGTTTCAACTTAAGGGTGTTCTGCAAGATAATGCTACAAATGCCTTACACATAAGTTAACAGGTTTGGTCAGAAAACTCACCCACACCCCACCTCCTTTTTTTAATCTTGAGGAAAAAATTGAGGTTTCAGGAGACGAATTTTTCTAATTTGAGATAATCAATCAAAATTTCTTTTTTTTTATCTATCAGCAGTGCTTCTAGGCCTTCTGAAAGGTTTCCTTTGAAGTACAGTCCTTTCAAAATACATTTGGAAATGGAAAAGTAATTCTTAAACACTGTTTACCATAAAGATAGTCTTCAGAATGTTTGAAACAAATTTTTAGTAAAATACGATTTTGAACAAAGGAGTGTGGTAGTGTTTCAATACATACACCGTTTCAATTGAAACTTTCTGACCAGTTTTGCCAATTAATCGTGGATACCAACAAGCACATGAAATAGTTCTTCAGATAGTCTGTTCTGAAGTATACTGGGGAAGATATTTATTAAAAATGCGTATGCAAGCAATTCTTGACTCTAATGGAAATCAAAGTTATTGTCAAATGCACCTAATTCAAGACTTTTAGGAATACCTGGGAAATGCTTCTTCCAACTTAGAAATGCCATAGTGCATTAAAGACACTTTCATTTTTTCATTTTTGTTGTCTGTATTTGCTGTATAATGGGATATACAGGAATATAAAAAGAAGACATTCCTTTTTTCAATAATTTTGAACATCCAGCTCCTTGTAGATGTTGAGTTCAGCACTGAGTGGATAGATCTCAGATAATATGTTTAATTTTAAGCATGTAGACATTTCAAAGATAAGTATGTTTATGGGTTCTTGAGGATTAAGGTCTAAAAATAGCAGACATTATATGGACAGCTTGATCTGGCAAAATGAGCTGTGGTGCTTCACCTCCAAAACCCAGCTCAAAAAACAGCATACTAGCTTACATCACTAACCGAAATGTGATTTTGAATTAAGACACCAGAGTATCAATGTGAGTGGCTGTGGCATGGGCACATTGCCCAGTCTGCCTGCTCTCCGAGGGGTCAGTAGCCTCTCCAAAAAAGGTTGTAATGAACAGCCAGTAAAAAGGAAACCTCTTAGCTTGCTGCAGCTGTTTCCTTGGTTGTCACAGTGGCATTGATATGGGGTGGCCACAAGAACTGACCTACACCCCCAGTGACATATAATCTAAAATATATTTGCTCAGCAGTATGGGCATAGGGGGTGGATGGTGGTTTCTGATCTAAAACTTCTGTCTTGCAACACACCCATGCCCAGTCCCTCTGGGCCAGTTTAGACTGGGAGCAGGACACTGTCACAAAAGAAGTGGTTTAGGTCAGGTCGTTTAAAGAATCACCACCAACAGGGTTTGAGTGAAATAGATTTAACATGAATTTGTGGAAGTACGACTGCACAAGATTCAATGGCAAGGTTCACTCTTCTACTTATTACATGGAGTAAATGCACAGAGGTAAATGAAGTTAAAACTGAGCCAGAACGGAGTTGAAAATAGTTCATAATGATCAAAGGCATAAGAGAGTAGGGAGATCCTCCTGCTGAGTCAGGAGTTTAGAGTGGATTGCTTTCTAAACTCTCACAGAGTTTAGGTGTGGCTGAATCTATCCCTAGCCTCAGACTTGGACAATGGCTTAGATCTAGAGAAATACAAAGAGCGAGAGGAATTCTACCACTGAGTCATGAGTTCAGAATAGACTCCCTTGCTTCCTAAACTCTCATAGAGTTTAAGTGCGGCTAGGTCCAATCTTAGTCTCAGACTTGGACAACGGTTTGTATCTAAAGGGCAGAGACAGCAAGAGAGAGAATTTGTTCACAATTCAAGATTATCCGTAGGATTTTGGCAGCAAAGCAAATCAATACAATTTGGCTTAAATCACAAAAATTACAGAATTAACCTAACTACTTCAAGCTTACAATGCATAATACAACAAAGGTATACCTGTTACAGGTTCCCCTCGAGTTCAGTCTCATAAATATTCACATCTGATGCCTTTGCATTCCTCAACAGGCAAAGGGTTGAGCCTCGAGGAGCAGGGGTATCAGCCAGCCCTGTTGTCGGCTTCCCATGACGGTCCCAGTAGTATCACAGACTTGGTGGTTTGTGAGCTCTGAGCGGTGTCCCACTCAGAGGGAGATGCTGGTCGCAGCCTGCTGCAGTCCAGGAGAGCTCAAGGGGTCTCACTTTAGGACCGCTGTTGTGAGATGACTGGCTTTAGTCATCAGTAAATTTCCATCCTGGCCACAACCCAAGCTGGTACATTTTCAAAAATTCTAAGAACAATGGCATCACTCCACTCAGGTTGCCAGTTGGGCTATGATCTGGGAAGGAGCATCCCAGGGTTGTCAGGGAATAACTGATTGTCTCCTTTCTTTTTCCCCGATTCGACCATTCATTGGGAGCTCCAGCACAAGCAGGGCCATTCTCTGCCTTAGCTGAGTAAGAGTCATTGCTACAGTCCAGGGCGCTGCTTGACTGGCCAACTCATTACTCAAGGTGCCAAGGCTTAGTCAGCATCTCCTGGGGTCATAGAACAGCCCAGGGGACAAGTGGGGAGAAGTGCACCACCACAGGTACTCATTCCCACTGCTTGACCGGACAGATCCTGGCTGGCCACCCAGTCCCTGCATGAAGCACTTCCTCCTCCTTAGCCTTTGACATGGTGTTGGATGCCCATGGAGGTTTTCCCCCTAGGCATGGCCTACTATGCTAGCTATTTCTCACTTGATATAGTAGAATGCTGGGATATGCTGTCAATGGCCTCACTGATGATTTAGTCCAAGGCCAGTCTGTTTGACCTCCTCCTGTCAGCCAGGTTGTCTTTTCATTCTCTGATCATCCGTTCCAAATGTATTACACAAGTGTGAAGTCATCAGCATTTACATAACAAAGTTCATCGATTGTTTCTATTGTCCAGCCCATATCAGATTATTAAAATAATCTGATAAAGGTAGGCAAAAGTAGTCAAGTTTTCAGTACTCTGAGCACTGCCTTGGCATAGGCGTCACTCCCTGGTGGTTGGTTCAGTGGACATCTACCAGGAATCTGAGGAAGGACAGATTAATTGGGTAAATCCAGATACAATAGATTAGTGAAGTATCAGTGACTCTGTTGGGATAATAGTCAGCTCTTCCATTTTCCACTTAAACAAAAATAAGCACTGAGGCTCATTTTTTGTTTTGATAATCTCAAGTTAAAGGGTGTAAATTCAACTTTTTGGTGGTATTTGGTGGTAAAATTTTGGTAGTAAATCCACCACCTTGTGTGTCATTAGAAGTCACTTTAATAGGGAATAAAAAATATGCTCCTGACACATGCCTGTATAGTTTCTGTGGCAAAATAGGAGAGAACGCTGTGGCTTCTATGTAAGTAATCAACAGGCACTCAATGAAAACACAACTGCAGTGAGAGAAGAATACTTTGTAACCTTCTATCTTCTTAGTTACTTTATTTGACCACTTTCCTTCCTGTGCATCACAGCCGGTCTGTGGTGTTACCAAGCTCTACCTACTTTTATTGCTCCCTACGCATGTAGCCTGCCATATAGCCTTATTCTCTAGATACAGTCTTATATCCCTTACAGAGGACCTCAACCAAAATCATGAGGTACTTAGAATCATTTATATATCTTTCTGCCAAAATAGAGCCAAAACCATCTTTTCCTGTTTCACTTGGTCATTACTCTTAAGTGCTAATTCCTTCTTATTTGGATTAAGACAGCACTAAGTGTCAGTCCCCAAACCCCACAGTTTGATAAGGTGATATGCTGGATAGTCTCAAAGTCACGCTGACTAGACAGAACCATAGAAGTCAGGAAACCTAAATCCCTTTGTCTGTATTTGAAAGACAGAAGTTTCCCCTGCATCTCACTTTGTCTTTGCAAAGCAGGTACAGAAATGTGTAATGGCAGAAATTCAATCCACATCAAAATGAACACCATTTCACTTGATGAGTTTCTGCCTCATGAATGGAAAGAGGAGATAAGGCTTAAAGACTATTGACTTACTTAGTCTTGCTGTCTTTTTCTTTTGCAGCTGCCTTTTCTGAATGGTTTACTGTCCAAGTAAGGGTTGCTTGAGACAGTTCATCACCAGTTCCTTATGCCCTGGGTAAGTTCTGGTTCCTAACACTTCGTTTACAAAACTTGTACCTATTTGTGTCTAAGCAATGCTCTCTTACTGATATCTGTCACTTTGTAGTTCCTTTCCCAGATTTATGAACACTCAGGAATATTCCATTAATTAGGACATGTTGCAAACTGGGGAAAACAGACAAGAACATTTAGAGCTGCTTGTGTTTTCCTATGTCATCTGTCCCACCCTCTTTTTTTTTTTTTAATGTGGATGTTCTTTTCATTTCTGTCCTTTTTTCCACCTCTAATACAATTAAAAAGTTCTTTGCACCTACTTCTTATTGAGTCAAGATTACAGGAAATACAGACAACAAAAAATAGGGTTGTAATAACAATAATAGCTTATTACTGACTGCCTGAAGCTGCTATTAAAAAGAGGCTGCTGCTATTGCACTGCATGTATAGAAAGCAGAGCACCAAGAGACACTTTAAATAGAAAAATACTTGTTAATTAACTTCAGGAATAAAAATAATCAATCCCCTCCGCTTGTGGGATGCCAAGCGTACAGATTTGGTGTTAACTTCAGTACTGTGAAGGAGTTCGTCGAGATGTCTCTGTAAATTGAAAGCTTACACATGATACTGTAATTACTGACCATTTCCTAGTGGCATTAGGTGGTTTGCCACTGAGAACTGGCATTCATTGCGCTGCTGACACTCTCAGATGATCCAAACTAGGTCTGTCATGTATAGACATAAATCAATTTGGTCACAAAATTTGAACTATTACTTGAACAATGAGTTTATAATGAGAGCAAGCAAATTTTGATGCAAATAATGAGAACATGATAATCCCTATGTCTCCAGCATTCCTTTAACTGAATTTACAACATAAATTTTAGTTAAGAGAGCAGTCCGTGAACTAAAGCTCCACATGCTTTGACTCACATTCCTTTCTGCCACATATAGTATAGAACTGGTAGCTATTATCCAGACAACTGTGCATGCAAATGTTGAGGGTAGCTCCTTAATAGTGTCAAAATATGATTTGCACTGCTAAATGTTGAAGACCTCTGTCCAAACTATAACTCAGATTTTGTTCCTATCCAGGTATCTTTCTAGCCATAAGCATTTGCAGCTTGACTTAAATGGTGCTTTAATACGGAGCTTGGTGGCCATTTGGTGAAACTGCCTTTAAAGTCTTGCTTACATCTGAACTGGTAATGAAAGGGGGATAAAGTAGCTCAAATTACAACACTGCTAAACAGAAGATGCATGTGCAGCTTTCCAGCTACTTACGCAATTACCCTGCTAAGAAACTACCTTCTACTGTTCTATTGCTGCTCTGCATCATGGCCATTGTCATTCTTCTCTCCCTGGAAAGAGGCTGCCTTGAAGGAATAATTCAGATATGTTAATTTATGCTCACTTTTGTAATGAAGACAAACCTCAGTTCATAACCACTGTAAGAGTTTGTTGTATTTTCCATCTGTGTCA
Source organism: Falco rusticolus (assembly GCF_015220075.1). Taxonomy (NCBI): domain Eukaryota; kingdom Metazoa; phylum Chordata; class Aves; order Falconiformes; family Falconidae; genus Falco; species Falco rusticolus. The sequence goes on along the minus strand of NC_051210.1, from coordinate 22,683,697 downwards.
GGTGCAGGTCAAAAAGGTGAAAGATGCACATATCATATGTCTTACTTTGAAGGTTTATGATCAGATTCATGTTTATACAAATATAAGCCTGAAAGGAACCTTCTAAATTCATCATCTGTTTCAAGACAGGAACAAGCATGCCTCGACCGCTGAAGATAATGCTTTTTTTTTTAGCATTTCTGGAAAACCTTTCAGTGATGGGTATTCTACAACTTTCCTAAGCAGCATATTCCATTGCTTGTCTATTCAGTTAGTAAGAACTATTGAATACCTAGCAACAGTCTCCTTTCATAACTTTAAAGCTGTTTTGTCTTACCCTAATGTCTTGCTTTAGTCTTCTTTATTCCAGCCTAGGCAAGCCACATTTTTTCAGCTTCCTGGGTTTTGCTGTCCTCTTCTAGACGCAGGGTGATCCACTTGCTCTTGAAATGTGTACTATACTCAAGATGCCACCTCACCAGCAAAGAGTACAACAGCTCATATTTGCAGTTGCAAAGTAAACTGTTCAATCCCCTGCTTGGAGAGTGCTTAAAACAGAAATAACTGGGACATTATCCACTAAAAATCACCAAAACTATACACTGTGCTTCTGCTGATGGTAATTTTTGCCCAAGGATCTAAAACCTGACAAAATTTAAGGGTAGAAAAAATGCATTTCTGACATGAAGAGCAAGTCCTTGCCAAACAGAAAGCTGTAATGCCCAATACGCTAGAAGTTTCAAGTACTGGGTCTTAACATTTCCACTTTCCTCCCATGAATGCACCTATTTTGAGTGTCATTCTCTAATGTCAGACTTTGCAAGCAACCAGCTTGAAACAAAGACCTGATCAGAAAATACCAGTCCAAAGTACTGAAATTCTGTAGACTTGAAAGAACGCAAAACAGGCAGTGGGAAAGCATTAGACGTTCTGGCCATAGCCCATTCAAAATCATGTTTGTTTACTTTTAAATAAACCTCTTAGTACGTACACAGAAAAAGAAAGGAACCTGTCAACCAAATCAACAAGCAGGCATAGGAAAAATGAACACAGAATATAATTTTACTTTAATTAAAGAGTTTCCTTTGAATTTCTGTAAGGCAGCAGAAACCTGAGAAAACAATTGAGTCTTGGTAATTAAATCTCTGTTTCATCCCTTCACATTTTGATATAGCAAAGAATATTTATGCCAATCTTTCAGAAAATGTAATGCCTTTGGAAGTAGTTGGATGAATGTCTGTCAGTATTGATAGATCTAGAATTCCAAATCCGTAATCTGAAAATGTATTGAAAGATTAAAAGCTTAACCAGAACAGAAACAATATTATCACCATACTGGAATGTCAGTAACATTGGATAACAAAATTTAATAACCAAGCTGAGGTACTCAATAACACACTTTATAAAACTGTACCTGATCAAAATGGTCAGGGAGCAGATAATTTCAGTAGAACACCTGTGGCAAAACCAGAGAGGCAGTGGTCTTAAGAATTCTAGGCTTTGTTATTGAGTTCTGGGGAATGATTCATGCAGCGTTAACTAATAAAAGCATTGCTATCTGTATTTTAAGATTTCGGCTCTGAAGTAATTTCTCGCTTTTGCAACAAGTAACATTTACATAGTAACACTACGAAATGCTCCTGTCTTGCCCACAGTGCTTTTTAAACATTTAAACAGTAAAATATTTTCAGTAAGTATTCTTCTCTTCCTAGAACAGCCACTCTTTTGTTTTTATAAAAAAAGAACTCATAAATTTTCTGCTTTAAAATACCTGCATTCCAAAATCAAAAAGTATTCAAAGTTAGTCTGGAATTTTGGAATTTCTTGAAACTATAGCTTGAACTAAACACACAATGCAAGCTGGAGTGGGGGCAGGGAGTGGGCAGAGGCAGCTGGGGAATGACTGTGTATGAGGGTACTCATATGTCCTCTTGCAAAGACAACTTGCAAGCAATCTCTTCCCCCAACAAATGCTGGTGGTGAAATGATGATAATGTTCACCTCTCTCTAAAATTTCATAGGGAAAACACTGCAGAAGATTGCTGGAGCTTGTACCCATTTCAGCTGGTTTATCTACTCTTCTTATGAGGACAGTTCCTACAACGCCTTGGAGTTTGCACAACAAGGCTGTTCTTTCAGTGGAGAAGTTGATTGAGGGAGCCAGCTACTGGAACAAAGAAGGAATATGACGTGAAAGAATAAGCAACAAGGTTCCAGCTGCTCCAGAAGCTAAAAAAAATTCTGGCAAAGATGGAGAATTACATGTTCCCTCACTTTAGGAAGTAAGATAATGCTCTTCCAAAGAAGAGAGAGTTCAGCACTGGCACAGCAGATTGGCCATTCTTTAGCTGTAGGAGGGTAACAAAGGGCAGGAAAATTATAGAGTCAACACATGCTTGATTATTTTTTTTAATAATCTGATATGGGGTATTTGTATATGCGTGTTGCAGAGGAAGGGTCCTCCCAAAATCCCTTGCACTGTATGGAAGCCCTAAAACTGCTTACAAAATACTTAAGCTTAGAGCTTAAGTTGGTTATGAGATAGCGCTGAGGAAAGAGATGGCATGTTAGCTCCCAACTGTAAGTCTTTCATAGCTCAGGAGGAAACCCTGTGTAGCCACAACAACTGATCGAAATCACCCTTCTGAGCAGGACCTCTGCAGTAAGTTTCCCTTGGCATTGCTGTGGCAGGTACATATATCATTCAATCGCTCTTCCCAGACACTCCATTTTATTTTTAAAACTCCCTAGAGATACCAAGACTGCAGGACTCTCTCCCATACACCTGAAAACTGTGGTTCACCTGCCAGATCAGTGGGAAATATGGTGCTAGTTTTAAATGATGTGGAAGTTTTAGGGGATCAGATGAGAATGTGCATGTGGATGATTCTGTTGCCTTTTTTTTCTTCGCACTATCTACTGACCTATGACTATTCTTTAAAATAATGAAAACATATGGATATTCTGGATGTTCTTCACTGAGTTTTTTGCTCTGTGGAAACAGACCTGAAGTTACATACTACTTAAAATACCAATCAGAACCTGTACTGTACCCTTAGTGACTGGGAAAGGCAGATGATTTTCCTGTGTTTCAGAGCTTTTAGATCAGCAAGGTTAAAGAAACCATTTTGTTTTGGCTGTGATTTGTTGGGAGCAGAACCCATCTTTGTAATTGCAGTCAGTTTTGTTCGACTTCATGCTGCATGTAACAACTGTACATAAAAAGGATCTTTTGGTCTTGGAGCCTCATAAATTGAGTGAAGAACTTAACAAGGAGCTGTTGCCTTCTAGCTTTATAGCCCATTTTTAATGGGCACATTAAATGTTTGGCCACAGCTTAGTAACAGGATAAAAAAATTAAAGGTTATAAAATGGTCTAAATGAAACTGCTAAACATAACCTGTAGGAAGACCCATTAAAAGCAAATGCCTATTTAATAGGATGATCAGGCATATGTTTTTTAATGTCATTTAAGTGATTGATCGGACATGAAAATGACTATAAACGAGCACACATTGTACAATCCAGCCTGTAGAATTCTTTATTATTTGGTTGAATTAATCTTGGGAAGATGCAACAATGATTTATAGCTGATGTTAGAGGAAATCAAATACTTGTACACTTGATAATCTTCATTACAAATTGAAAAGCTAAAGACATCCTAACTGAGTAAAAAGCACCTCAGGAGTTTCATTTATTCTTTGTAGAGCAAAGCTGGCTATCCTCTCCCCCTTCCGACTTCATTTCTGGTTTTTGGAACACTTGTATACAGCCAATAAAATGCCTTAATTAGCAGGGCAGAGTTATTAAAGAGACCTTCCTGGAAAACTTCAAACCACAAAGTATATATTATTTTTCTGTAGATTCTTGTTTACAAGCAGAATAAGACTGCAAGAATTTATGTCAGTGAAAAAAATTATTTACTAAAGCAGAAAAATATTAAGGTTGTGTCTCTTGATGTCTCTTGGTGGTGGTGTTTTCTTTTTTTTCATATGGATAGTATTGGTTGAGGTTAGAGAGCAGTCATTCTTTGTACTAAAGCTAACTAGGGGCAAAATGAGGTCGCTCATTGCAAAGTGGTTGGAATCCCTAAACCCATGCAATACTCCATCAGACAACTTGCTTTAAGACTTGGCTTAGTCAGGAAACTGTTTTAACATGGTAGCTTCATGTTTGGGAAAGAACTAAAAAATCCCTGAAGATTAATTTTTTCAGCTTTTAACATCATTGAATTGTCTAGAATATTGTCTTAATAGGAATTAATTGAATCCATACTAATGTTATAATGGCAATGTCTGAAATGGTACACTTTTACCAGCATTCAACAACCAGGAGAAGAATTACCATCAGCCTTTTGTGCAGTTTGTCATCTTCTGACCCTTCCTTTCATACATCAGCCCTTGCAGTTCTTCTGACAAGGCCACAGGGAGAAGGATTTGGTTATTTTATTTTTGTGGTTTTGTGTTGCTCCCTGTCCAGTCAGAATTTTCCTGTTGAAGTTTTCTTAAACAGAAAGAAAAATTAAAAATCCCTATAGAACAAAGAAAATCAAACTGTCACGAATCTTACTTCACTCAGATCCTAGCCTACAACTCTAGACCTTTACTCTTGACACTCAAGGCAGCTCCTATTTATATTTTCCTACTTTTTACAATGTAAATGTCACATAAATGCATAAACAAAACTCCTGTATTTCTAGATTGCTTTATAATTAAATAATATCTTAGGGTGTTGGGCCAATAGACCTTTTCTTACACTTTGATTGATAGAGATGCAAGACTAATATCTGCTTGGAAATATTAGGATCAATGTGTCGGTAAATGTTCATAACAGCAAAATAGGCTGAACTCTAAAAAAACCCATGTTTTACCTATGGAGTAGATGGTGTTTAATTTAAATCAGTGTCACTGGAAGATTTGCCTTTTAGAAATGAATCTGGATTGCATAGTAACCTGAAGACTATTCCAATGTATAATAAATGTGTGTATTCAGTCAGGAATGTGCCCATGTAAGATCTCTCCCACCTATTTGCCTTACCTACACCATACATATTATTTTGCCTCTTCTCATTCTCATGCATTCATAAAGTCCTCTGAATTAACTACTAATGTCAAAAAGATTAATGAAAAACAAATGGGTTTCAACACCTTCTGCAAAAAGTATCAAACATTCTGCTTTTTTAAAACTAGTTTCAGTAACAAATGCAAAAAAGAATAAATGCTCAGAAGTCACCGTGACTCCATGTACATTTGGACAACAAGCCATTCCTGTGCAGCAGCATCTCAGAACAAACCTAATTTTCAGAAGCCAGCAAGCTTTTTTCAGAAGCTCCTGAATGATAGTCAAGCACCAGCTATTTGTCCATGTGAAAACTACAGAATTTGGTATATGCTATCTCCGGGATTAGTGAAATTCAAGAAAATTGGTGCTAAGGAATGAAAATGTTATCACAAGTGCGATTGGCCTGTTGTTTGTGAAGTGTCAATATTCTCAGCTTGATTTTAAAATAATATTATTTTACTTTAATATTTTGGGGCTTTATTCTCTAAATTGGACACCGTTAAATAAACACTTTTTCAGCATCATTATATGAAAAGTCCAATAATGCTGAGCTAGTTCATCAATACATCAGATAGACAGTCTCAAGCACCTGTGATAAAGTCACATGTGACTGAAATATGTTTCTAGGAACAAAAAGACAGGATGCAACCTTTATAAAAGGCATCAAGAACTATTTCTGTCATAATATCTTTCTCTAAAATGAAAGGTTTAAAGACCATCTTTCAGGTAGTTGTGTCCTCTTTCTGCTCCCTTTGGAAGGCCCACTGCTCTGATCTTGCTTCTACTTCAGCTCTATGCATATATAGCTGTCCTGGTTCCAGCTGGGGTGCAGTTAACTTCCTTCTCGGCAGCGGGTGCAGCTGTGCTGTGGCTGTGCTGTGCGAGCAATGCTGACAGCACACGGGTGGGTTTGGCTGCGCCCGGGTGGTGTCTATCCTCAGTCAGGGACTTCTCGGTGTCTCAGGCCCGGCCAGCGAGAGGGCTGGGGGGGCACGGGGAGCTGGGAGGGGACACAGCCGGGACAGCTGGCCCGAACTACCCAAAGGGATATTCCACACCATGGGGTGCCGTGCTGAGTATATAAACTGGGGGGGCTTGTCTGGGGCTGCCGACCATTGCTCAGGCGCTGGCTGGGCATCGGTCAGCGGGTGGTGAGCAGGTGTGCTGTGCATCACTTGTTTGGTTTTTTCCCTTCCCTTTGGATTTCATTCCTCTCCCACTCTTCCTCCTTTTCATTATAGCAGGTACTGTTATTAGTATTATTGCTTTTTGATTTTTATTTTATTTCAATTATGAAATTGTTCTTATCTCAACCCTTGAGTTTTACATTCCTTTCCAATTCTCCTCCCCATCCCTCCGGCTGCCTGGCACCTAAATACAGGCCAGGGTTAAACCATGACAATAGCAATCAGCATCTCTCCCTGCTTTAATGTAAGAATATGGAAAAGTCATGCCTTTCGAGTTGCTCCCCGGATCATCTCTGTATATCTGATGCATTTATTTCAGTTTGAGCCCACCTTTCCAAAGCATCCCTGACCAGCACCGTCTCTGAGATTCCCAGCAAAATTTATCACTGTGGCCTTGTGCTAGAATGCTGTGTGTCTCCTTCTGTTGGAAATCACTTGCCTAACATTTCATGCTTATTTTTCTCATAGCCAAGTCAAATCTAAAGTAATGTTGCGGTGATTGAATTCAATGAGGTTAGCCACATTTTCCTTTGTTTTCAATGAATAAAAACCCAGATTATCAACTGTACTTTTACTATTAACTCCTGATTACAGGCAATATTGCATTTTGGATATTTACATTTTAAACCAACATTCTACCATTCCAGTTATCAAGCTGACCCTTGTAAGAAATATAAGAAATATTTTGCATCTTGAACCTTCAAAGACTTCCAAGAACCTTCTGTCATGTTAAGTCCACTTCCACTACAGATGGGAACTGCCCTGGATTGCAGACTCTGTGTCCACATTCTCCTGGTCCAGACTCTTGAAGAAGGGGCTGTTCCTGGAAAGACTGAATAGATCAATGAATAAACCAATAATGCCAGGTTAGGGGTCACATCTCACCTGGTGCATCTAAGACCATATGTATAGGTTTAGTGGTGAAATATGAATGCAATGAAATAAAATATTTAAACTCATCATGTGGTCACCACCCCTCACCTTGAGGTGGCTTCACAGATCAGACAATGCTGAAGTCCAGGTGCTGAGGACCACATCCACAGTACACAGAACTAACTGCTCATAACCATCTGTGGAAATGTTCACTGGTGGAAAAAAACCTTGAAACAAGGGTCAAGTGTATATCAAGTGTGACAGGGGAACCAACAGGACAGGGTGCACAGCAAAGTGTCCCCCAGGGGGCAGACAGCATCCCTCCCCACCCTGCCTCTGGGGCAATCACAAGTCTCCAGTGCCCAGGGCTTTCAACGTGCACAAGCTGGCTTTCCCCATGCATCACAAGCATCTCCCAGTCTGCTTTCAGATACAAGGTGAGGAATGCATCCATCATGCCTCTCAGGAGGTCTCATCAGTGGGTTTAGCAGTAGTCAGGAAGGTATTTTCCTGAACAGCAGTGATGAGCTCAGACTTCGGTTTTGCTTTCTTTATACACCCGTCTAGAAGGAGACACAGGGCTGGCATGCATTTATGCACTGCTGTTGCAGCCTTACCCTCAGCTCCACAGAGAAGGCAGTTTCTTGCAGTAATAAACACTAGTAAGCAGCCTGCAGGGTACTGGCAAGGCTGGCACGCAGGCAGTTTTATCTGGATGTGGGTTTGTGTCCTGAGAGTTTTGGGAATAAGGGTAGGAACATATCAACTGTGATGAAACCCAGCTTTCTGGTTTATACAGCATAGTTCTTAATCAAGTCAAGTAATTTTGATATCTCCCACCTATAAGTGATATGGTAGGAAGGAGGATACAGTTTGCATCTGGAAAACACATGACTGAACCAAATTTACAGCCTTGCTTTTGAATGCAGTCACTATAGTAAGTATGTCACCTATCGTTTCACTTGTTAGGTTAAATCCATTTGTAGCACGAACAGGTCCCTCTCAGAAGGTTAGTGGTAGGAGGGTCAAGTCTGCAGTCCAGCACATACCATTTTGTAAAGACTCTGGAGATTATATTTCTCTGGTGGCAAGTCACTGGTGACATCTTAGGTCCTAAAGCTGATCCTACTGGTTTCCTATAGACCAAAGCTACAATGGAATTGTCAGCCAACCTGCACTTTGCATACTCCCAGGTGCTTTAGGTTCCTTACGATAAGTCAAATTCAATGAAATGGACTTGTATATTTCCTTCCTATAACTTGCAGTCCTTTTTTAAACCAGGGAAATAAATAATTATTTTATTATAATTAGTAATAGATGTATTTATATTATTTATACATCTGTAAAAATATAAAAAAAATAAAAATTACAAAATTATCTATGGCTTCTATAATAAAGAAGTTGTCAGGGATGGGTGTTGAATCTGCTGTATATATTTCTCTTTCTAACCTGAAAATTAGGTATTTTGAGAATTCTGAATAGACATTTCCTGTCATAGTACCTCTACAAAATCAATGTTTCTTTCAGACAATCTTTGTACTAGTTAGTTGAAAATATAATCAAATTACAAAAAATTGAAATTATCTGAAATCATACAGAATTCTGTAGGATGGTTCAAAAATAATCTTTTCTAGTTGCAGGATAATCGAAGTGAGGAAGAAGGGGCTGAATCAGTCATGCACTGTCTGCAAACAACTACATTTGAGGGTGAAAAAACCTCCCTCCCAGAAATCAAATGTTTTATTCTGTCAAATATTTACTCCAAATCTTAGCTTCACATAGAGACATTTACATATATAATGTCTACGAACATAATCCCTAAGTCTACAATTAAGAAAAACCATGTACTTTAGCATCTATATTATATAAATGGGATTGTTCTTCAGGAGTTGACTTTCTATGGAAAACATTGTTTGAGCTTTATTCTGTAACCCATATGACATAATTTGAGAGTTAATCAGTGTTTGTCCATCTCACAAACACAGTACATAACTTCCCAGCTGGTAGCTAAGCCATGATTGGCATTGATCTGAGAAAGTAACCTGAGAAATACAATGCCCAACAATGATAATTAGTGGAAGCTCTGTACCTGTTGTGATCCCATGTGATCCAGAAAACCTGGGATACAGAGAGACACACTGTCCCAAGCTACCAGATGATTTTCATAAAGAACATCAATGTTCGAAAATGATTACAACTGGATTGCTGTAATGACAGCACCAAACTCAACTATTAGCCCATAATAAGGTTTCCTAATAGTTTTGAGATGTTCAGTATTATATTTCCGAAGTTTTCCCTTGATGTGTCAGAGAAATATATAAACTAAAATTTCTCTCAACTTCTTGAAAGGCACTCTCTATTCTTTTAATTAATTCCCTTGATCCTTTTGAAATAATTTATGCCTTTTATTGCCCTATATTTTGAATGCTTATCTGATTCATCTGAAAACCCCAGAGGACAGAACATCAGCCACAGCCATCCCAAAAATAATTCAAAATAGTGCCTAGGTCATGAGAAATTGCTAGCCATCTATCTAAGATAATTCTTGAGAGAAGTGTTAATGGGTCCCAGGATGGAAGTTACTCATATAGATACATTTCATGTCCTTGTACTTTGCCTGTATTAATTTTATAGCTCAAGCCAATATCTCTTAGAGGAAATTCCCTTTTCTCATTAAGTCTGTATTTCACACAAACAGCAGTGAAGTAATTTGAAATGGGAGTTTTCTGAAAAAGATTTTTCCTTAAAAAAATACAAAACAAACCAACAAATGGAATCTGATTCTAAGTACTTTACTACTTCTTCCAAGACCTATTCTGTCAAGCCTACTGCAAACCTGAAAAGTATTCTAAATGGTGTGTGCTGACATTAGGGATTTCTAATGCCTTCTTTGCACTTTATTTACCAGAATTTGAAGAGTATTTAATGCACTGAGGAACCCTTTAGAACCGTTGTTTTTCCAAATCAGCACTGAGTAAGGGTAACTGCAACAAAATATAGTTGGTAAAATAATGTAATTCAAATTTCTCCATGGTGGAGTGTATCGATGGCTGTTACAGTTTTTGCTATAGGATTTACAGCCATATGAAACCTTCAGTTGACAGACCGCTTAACAGCATATGCCTCACCTATTCCTAAGTTAACTCTGAAACACATTAAATAGTGTGTATGTACCAACAAAGGAATGACAGAATGAAGAAGGGCTTTGGCAAAACCTGTCTTTGAATCTTTTATTCCTGGCACATAGAGACCTCTTGGTGGACTGTCTTCTTGGGGTGAGGGAGGGGTGGGGGAAGAAGCTTTTTTCTTAACAAATTTTTAAATACTGTGTTAACACATAATTCCGCAGTACAATAGACATAACGTTAGGCTCTTATCTACTCAGTGAAATGTAAGAAAACTTGAACATAGGAAGAAAAATGTTTTTATTTCTATGGCACAGAAATACTGTTTCAATTGCTTCGGGTTTGCATTTTTAACATGGAATATTTCTGATTTCAGAGATGAATGAACTTGAAGATCTAACTTCAAAATTGCTTTAAAATTATTGTCACTGAACACCTAATTTATGAAACTATTTTACTTCTGTAATCTCTGGAAGCAACATCTTCCTATTTTCTCTTCCATGGAAGTTTACAGTCAGGTAAGTCAGACTGCTGATATGCAGTGACAAGCTGTGAATTGTCTGGGGGAGTTCTTGTGTCAGTGGTAACAAACAGAGCAGCACAAGGCAAGGAGCTCTTACCTAAACACCACTCTGGGGGCAGTGCTCCCCCACGGACCTCCCAGGAACAAGGTTTTCCGAGGATGGCCTTTTGTTCTCAATGTGCACTTCACCTGTATGTGTGCAAAGCCCATTTGCTGAGGGAAGGAATAAACGTAAGACTTCGAGTCTGATCCTCAAATCTCATCCTGGCTGTGCCACTAACTCTACAGAATACAGTACACAAGTAATTTTGTCACTCTCTCCACAAACAGCATCCTTTCCAAATGGCTTTACTGGTATCTTCCAGCTACGCCATCGAAGAAATATAGCAATGTTACAGAGGCCTCAGTCGGTGAGGTAATTATGTTCTACTGGCATTATAAAGCTTATGTATGCATTTGCAGAATCAGAGTGTTATGGCCTGTGCTGCATTCTGATATGCCAAGCTATAATGTAATTATTATTTAAAAAATAATTTAAAATTTTAAATTTAAAATGTTAATTTTAATTTTTAAAATCATTAAAAAATATTAATGTAATTATTACATCTATTTTCATAATGTCTGAATGCTCCAATCAGGGGTCAATGCCCAGTGGTACCAGGCATTACCCAGAAATTTTTAATACAGGACAGATTTTTCCCAGAGTTGCCTTATAGATTATCAGTGTACATGGGTAATACAAGAGCAGAATGAAGATGATTTAGGTCGCCTCGGCAGTACCTTTTCATACTTTTCAGCATTTGCCTCATTTTTATGTTGAACCTTAGATTTAGACTTTCAGATTTGCCAAAGGTTGGTCTGTCTTGTGCTTTGTTTCATATGTAGAGCTCTTCTAAGGCACTTCTGTAAATTTTAACCCTTTTAATGCTTGTTGCATCATGTAGATTTCTTCCTATCCCACTTTTCACTAATGACTATATAGATCAGTCACATACCTTTTTTTCTCTTATTCCACCAAGACCCAGAGCACTTGCTTTCCACTTGATTATCTCCTTGTCCCTTGATTCCTGTGCAGGGGCGAGGCAGAGCACACACAGTCTTTTAAAGCTGTGAACAGACTTTCAGAGTTTCTGGTTTGGTGAAGTGGGGCGTTCACTGGACCTTTTAAGCTAAACAGAGTTTAACTATTTCTCTAATGTTGTGTTCTGTATTTTCTTTTTTTTTTATCTTTGCATATGCAAAAATTTCCTTACAGAGTATGGATATCCAGACCCTAATGGTACATGCCCTTTTGTGCTGGTTTTGATTGAGATAGAGATAAATGTCTTCATAGTAGCTCGTATGGGGCTATGATTTAGATTTGTGCTGGAAACAAGGTTGATAATTCAGGGACATTTTCATTATTGCTGAGCAGTGCTTGCACAGCCCCAAGGCCTTTTCTGATCCTCACCCACCCCACCAGTGAGTGGGCTGGGGGCACAAGAGCAGACACAGCTGGGACAGCTGATCCCAGCTGACCAAAGGGATATTCCATACCATATAGTATCATGCTCAGCAGATAAAGCTGGGGAAAAAAGGAATTGGGGATTTCCAACATTATGGTGTTTGTCTTCCCAAGTAACCATTACACACAATGGAGCTCTGCTTTCCTGGGTGTGGCTGGACACCTGCCTGCCCATGGGAACTGGTGAGTGAATTCCTTGTTTTATCTTGCTTGCATACGCAGCTTTTGCTTTACTTGTCAAACTGTCTTTATTTCATCCCACAAGTTTTCCCACTTCTACTCTTCTGATCCTCTCCCCCAACCCACTGTGGGAGCAGTGTTGTCGGCTGGGGTGAAATCACAATGCCTTGTTGCTACAGTCGGTCTTTGTTTACAGATTAGCTCTTCAAATCAGGAGATTAAAGAAGAATCTGAACTTCTGCTTTTTTGAACTCTTACAATTTGTAAATCACAACAAATATCAGTGAGCATCTAGTGGAATATATATATATATATTCTCCAGGCTGACGTGCTGAGATCTGTGGACTACATGATCCCTTCGCATATTTACTGTCCACAGTTAACGCTTAGAAGGAAAACTTTGAGACAGAGACTAGGAGAAAACATAGGAAATACTGCAGTGGGAACATTTCTGCCACGTACATGAAAAATGTGGGCACACTTCTTCACATCTTCTCAGGGGATCAAAAGTCTGACAGCTTTACGTGGACCTTCCTATCCCCTCATCAGAGAATCTTTTAATTTTGTGGCCAATATATATCATAAAGCCTTCCTCAGTCAGTAGCCATTCCTACCTATCTCCTGAAGAGGGTGTCTTTGATGAACAGTTTGTAAACTGCACTGCAGTTCTTTTATTTCACAGACACTTTCCAACTATGCTGCTCCTTGAGTGTTTTTTCAAGGCCAACGTGCTTGTCTCGCAAGCTAGTTCTCCTTCCCCTGTCTTTTAGCACCAGGACCTTGAACCCACACCTCACCTGTCAGCATATACAGAGGGCTGGCAGGAGCGCCTGCAGCAGCTGTACCACAGCCCACGAGAAGCATCAGTTGTTCAGATAACCTCAAGCATATTGTGTTAATGATTGGCTTTGTTATTTTTCTGCCAAGGATGAGTGGCAGTTTCTCAATAGATCTGATTGTGAACAAACAGGAGGTTTGAGAAACAGTGGTGTCTCAGCTAGAACACCCAGCATTCCTACCGACAGAAGCAGGGTGGCAAGGGCAGAAAAGGAGGCAGTTATTGTGCATACATTCTCACCACAAAGCCCACAGTTCAGTTTCCTGGTTTTATATGGGGAATTCAATGAAGTCATTATCTACCTTCAGCCCAAACTCCATGGACAGAAATGGATTTGCTTCGAGAGGTGGCATGAACTGGTGGACAGCACCAGTAACTGATCACCCATCTCTGAATTGCAAGTTACGTATTCAGGAACAGTAGGAGACCTGCCCGACGTCTAATCATGCCCACTTACGTCTTTCTCTATGTAACTAGTAGGAGGCTCTTTGTGACTTGTTTACAATAGAGAGAAAGGCTTTTGCAGTCACAAGGTTGCTTGGTTATATTTTTCCATGTACTTGAAATAATGTTTCAAAAGGAAAGTCTGTTGGTTGTGCTGCAGCAAACTGTGAGAACTTTTCAGCAATTACATGATTTAGTAATAGCAGAGCCATCCAGTCGATCAGCTTGAACTCTACCTTAATTTTCAGCTGTAAGTTTTTGCAGCACAAAGATACAGAAGTTATGGGTGAACATCCCTTTTTCAGTAATGTCTTTCCTCTGAAGTTTCTCATAAAACACAGATCAGGCTCTCCCAGCTCACAGCTGGGAATCAGTGGAGACAAGGCAGTTACGTGGCATAGCAAGGACATGTACCTGTCGTGTAATTCACCGTTCTCCCACTAAGAGCTGCAGTCCTAGTGAATGCTTTTTCTAGCTCTGCTGATGTAGAACAGCTAGATTTATTAGCTCACATGTCACCCTGATATGAGATACCAGGGGACTCACTCAAGAGTGTGAGCTAGTATGGCTGGCCCCACTGACATGTCTCATTCCATACCTCTGATTTTTCTGGTGCTGATGGATGGTGAGTGACCAGCAGAATCAAAACAACAGTTTTTGTTGGTCCTGACTTACTGGCTGCTTTTAAAGAAGCAGTACCTGTAGTAACAGCTGTAAAAGATGAGCAGATTTGGTTTAACAGCTTCTCCCATTAGGGTCTCAAGGCCTAGATGCAGATATATGGTACCGGTTTCCAAGGAGAATATTAAAGAAAATGAGTCAGCAGTAAAAAGCTCAGGACCACATTGGCTTACAAAAGAAGATGATGCTCAGCGTTTTACTGAAAGGAGGCAAAAAATTCACAGCAGAATCATCTCCATTTTAGGCTGTGGGTAACAACAGAAGTGTATATTCTCATGCTACTTAACTATGTCTAAATCCCTGTGATTTCTGTGATTAAGATAGTGAAATGCATCTATTACTTTCTCCCTTCTTCACTGCAGTTCTTCTTTTCAGGAGTTATAATGTAAGAAATCTCAGGAGACAAAAATAGCCCTAAAATTAATGGGCATGTACTAGAAGTTTTAATAGACGTGGGACTGTTGTGTTGGCAGATACTAAGCTGGAATGCTTGAAAATAAAGATTCTTTAAATTAGACACAGGAGATGGCATCAGCACAGCAATGACTCACATCATCAGCACAGCGGAGAACAAAGCTGAAGGAAATAAAAATGACCTGTAGTCACCAACACAGTGATATCTTAGCTACCCCCACTACCTTTTTACTAAGAAATACCTCAGTTATCCTACCATAATTTGAAACATTAAGCATTGACTCATCATTGGTGACTGTTGTAAACCAAGGTAGCCTGGTAAATATTCTTCATCTACTTAAGAAAATAAAAATATGCTTTCTAAAAAAAAACAAAAAAACAACGTAGACTGACAATTACTTGAAGTACTTTCCTGTAATTTGCTCAAACAAGACTATGTTCTGAAAGCTGAAATTCATATTCCTTAAAGTTTTGAATGCTGACACTTTGTTTAATCCAAGTAGTTACTGAGTTTAGCGTAAGAAACCTGAGTACTGTGTTCTTTTAAATTCCACTTTGTTTTGGTGTTAATTCAGTGTTTTACAGAGAAAATATTTCATTTAAAAATGGAAGGTAGTTTCTTATATGTTACAGTAAGATCGAAATCAAGAAATGTGAGGCCCAGGACTACACTCATAATTGCATTTTTTTTGTTTTATATAAATGTGAACTTCTTCCAAGCATATCCAGTTAACCACTTCTTTTATTGCCTCCAAGATTTCATTCTGATTTGGCAGCAAACAAACATCAAATATATAGCATGTCAACTTTCATGAATAGCCTCTGAGTTCAGAGCAACTGAGCAGAAATTACAAATTAAAGCAAAATACAAATCAATATTCATTATGGCTTACAGCCCAGCTTTCCTTGAAATCTGCAAGTTCTTACTTGCATGCTATTTTAGAATTAGTATTTTCAGTTATTGTATTTTGGAGGAATCAGAAGACTAGTAGTCTAAGTTTAATCACTTAATCACTTTAATCACTTAAAGATTAGCCATGTTCATCAATAATTTCTTGCTTTTTCTAAGACTCTCAAATAAGAATGACAGGACAGAGTTGCAAAATTATATGTGTTCAACAATACGGTTGATTATTGAAGTCAATGGAGTTACTCTGGATATATACTGTTATAAATCAAAACAATGTGAATCCACAAGGAAGACTCCTTTTTTGGCAGTGATGCCATAATTTAGAGAGACTCCATCTTTGCAGCAGCAGGGGAAAGAAGATTAGGATTTGGGGACTGCTGGTCCTGAATTTCCCTATTCCTTCAGGCTGGTCAGTGCTTCTCCTCACCATGGTACCTGTCCCTGGTCTCTCACATCCCCCAGCAACAGCTAAATGTGCCCACTCCATGTCAGCTGCAGGGACCCAGACTGTGTGGGAGAGGTGCTGGGCTGGCCACCATTGCTAAGCTTAATGGCACGGATGCTGCTGGGAGGACATCACCATACTCTTGTACTCCTGACGGCTCTTCTGACCTAACCCATGGAAATATATACTTCTGTGTCACTCATGACATATTATTAATTACTTCCTCAACAGAAGCAAACTAACTTTCACAGCATTAATTGAAACAATGTTTTTATCATTATCCTTTTGTTATTTTACCTGAGAAAGCATCTTGCCTATTTTAAACTTAATGAAATATACTTCACGAAGAAAGTTTTCTCAAGCTTAAAAATATCAAAGAAGTCTAAACCTGAATAAAAGCAGAAGCAGCAAACCAGTATGAGGGGTTTATTGCTTAGGCTATAAGAAGTGAGCAGGATAGGATGCTAGAATAAAGAGCTCTACCAGTAAAGTCCTTGGATATCTTCCTGCAAGCAAAGTCCTTTTCACTCTAAGATCTAGATCTCTACAGTGGATCTTTGCCAAATGTTTAGCTCTTGTTCTATGCATCCTTTCCCATCTGTGATGCTTACAACCCGGTCAGGTTAATATACACAGTACAGTCTCATCTCATGACCATTTCACAAAGTAGATGTGCTCTCCTAGGAATGAAATTTCCACAAGAGTAGGAGACAAAATGCTCATTAACTGCAGAAAAAGGGAGAGAAAGCATTTACACCAAGAACAAACACTGTAAGTTAAAAAGTATTATACTTTGATTAACTGCATCTTGCGGAATCATTTATATATGTATGAAGAGGTGTTAAACTTTGTTACCATGAAGTACAGACTTTCAAGTCCTGTTTGCACTTGTACCATCGACCATGAAAAGCACAGAAAAATGGAAAATCATTGAAGAATCAAAACTCCTCTAATTTCTTTTTTATCCTTCTTCCTAAGCCTTTGCATACTATGCTGTCTAAGGCTTTGTCTGGACTGTCTTGCTTTTTTCACCATCATTCACCAAATTAAAATAAAATACTTCTACTGTCCTAACATGTACCAGTTTCCTCCTTGGCAATGCTCATAGGCCATGTTGTATCAGGATTTTAATTGGCATGTCAAAACAATTCTTAAAAATTCCAACTTTAACTAGCTTGCTTATGCAAGTATGATTATACATGGAGAGAACACTGCAAGAGTATTAGTGCTCAAGACAGCAGAGGCAAAGTGAGCAGTCCCCCACAAAAGAGGGAGGAGGAAAGAAACTTGATAGGATTACAACACCTGCCCCGTACTACAGATCAGCATTTTTCTCCCAGACATGTTAGTAATTTTTGTTACGGATTTTGTTCTTCTCTCTTCCACTTATACACTGCACATCTTCCCCACCTGTAGCACAAAGGCAGGTGTTCCATTAATTGCATAGCCTGTGTTACCACTGCTCCAAGATCAGCTATCAGCTCATTTTAGGTATTACAACTAGATGAAAACTTAAAGTCTTAAAATCAATTAAAATGGCAAAGCGTTATCGCTACCTGCGTTGAAAATGGGAATGGAACGTACTCAGTAACTTAGAAGAAACTCTTGGGCACTGTAGACTAGGCTGGTAGGTAACCAGTGTACACAACTGTTATATGAGCAGGGAAATAGGCAAGGAATGGATTAATTAAACACTTGCTTTGTGAGGGTTATCTGAGCTTTCCATAACTTTTACAACAGCATGCTCATGCATACTCCTTCTGGGTTAAGTGAAGTCTCAGGGCACACTGAACTCTAAATTGCCTTCAGAGAGTTTTGGGTCAGAACAGGTTGCCATCAGATGACGCGTGAGATTAGCTCTATCAGAAGCAGAAATGGCATTCTTTTTTGAGAAGTTGTACAAGAGGTTGTCAATCACTGCACAATTCAAATACTGTCCAAGGACAACATATATTCAAAGTGACCTGAAAACTGCTGGTCTTCCTTCTGAACACTATTTCTGATCTATTAATAAAACCTTGTACATAAAGTAAGTGGCACTTCATTGTTTCCAACACCCAATACCAAAGAAGCATCTTAAAACATTTTTTAAATTCATTCTTCAAAAGGAAAACACTCCTATGTAAAAAAAAAAATTACTGTTTCTCACTTTCTTTTATGCAGCTTCTTTTTCAAGCCTCTTCTCCTATCCACAGTGGCTATGCCTCAGATGTCTTTGTAATTTCTTAGTGGGAATATACACTTATGATGTGCATTTTAGATGTTTTCCTCAATTTCCCAGCAATTTTTCATTAGGATCTCCTAGAACCCACAGTTATTAGCCATTGATTGCTGAAGTAATTATTGCTGACAACTGTAGTTAGCAAGACTTGCCATGATGACAAAGAGCATTTACTGATCCTGTATACTTTCTTAAACCTTGGTGGCTTTTCCCACAGCAGAAGCAAATCTTAATGCATTTCACAGCAGTGAGATTTGCCTACCATTGGCACATACCAATGTTGTGACTTAAATGTAACTACAGATTACTTACTATTCATGTTGCTTTGAAAGACTGCATCAGCTGAAGAGTGAGAGAACTATTGTTAAAATATTGTGAGTTATATGAATGAGATAGATAGAAATGCTCTGTTTATAGCACTGTTTGCATCATGCTTTTATGCCTCTATCACAGAGAATTTAAACCTACACCAGACTCTGAACATAAACTTATGCTCCAAATGAACTTTCAGTAATTAATGTAAAAGGGTACATTAATGTAAAAGGGTACGTTAATGTAAAAGGGTACAAGAAAACAGTGTAAAAAAGGCAGTCCGAAACAAGCCACAAAGCATAAGCCTTTGCAGCAGAATGTGAAATCTGAACATGAAATGGTAATCTCCCTCAAGAAAGAGATTTCAGTGTCTTACACCAAACTACAGCAGATAAATGCACTGTAAAGGTTTTTCATAC
Source organism: Falco rusticolus (assembly GCF_015220075.1). Taxonomy (NCBI): domain Eukaryota; kingdom Metazoa; phylum Chordata; class Aves; order Falconiformes; family Falconidae; genus Falco; species Falco rusticolus. The sequence continues at coordinate 22,664,581 of NC_051210.1, read as the reverse complement.
ACTGTCAGTTAGTCTCACATGGCATACCAGACCTCTGACCACGCAACACAGACCAGACTTATCATAAAAGTGTCATTTTTAATTTCTAGCAAAGAGATAGTTAACACTATGTTTCTCATATATCATTACTGGTTGACTGAACAACACCATTCATGCAAAAAAATTAAATTAGTCCATCTTGATCACTTTCAGTCACTGTAGCTACAGTGAGTTTTAAACCTCTTACACAGCAAAATGTAGAGGAATGAATCTGGGTTAGTTAACATTGATAATATACAACTGTGGGTTGGCTTCAGGGTTGGCCAATGTAGATAATGTGCAGCTGTGGCTGGTTCTTTTAAGTGGTTGAGAGCCAATGAAGAGAGAGCAGCTGAGGAAGAAGCAGAGGGAGGAGGAAGCAAGAGAAGAGAGAGCAGGTCCTGGATGAGTGAGATGAGGAGAAGGCAACAGAGGGACTGTATGAAGAGTATGCTTGATGAGATGGTAAAAGACCTTGTTGCAGCTTGATAGTTTGGAGAGTGCTGTGACAGCAAAATCCATAAGAACCTATGTCATTTAAAAATAGTTTAAATGAAAGTAAAAATTTATCTTCTATAGCATTGCAGAAAAAGCAATTGAGTGTAAGCCATAATTCCCAGCGCTGACTGCTTCTTAGTTTACACTAAGTTTCTGAAGGAAAAGCAGCTTTATCTCTGGGGAATCTGAATATCTGAAGCTTCATCTAGAACATTCCTGAAGCATGCATCTAGAAAGTACACATATAGTTTTATACCATGAATGGGAAACATGCAAAAAATAATGCATTATCTTGGTCATAACTTATATCCATAGTTTGTTTTTCAGACTGAAAAAAAAATTAGCAGTTTTTAGCAAGGCTGTTTCAGTAGGAATAGAATACACATTTAGAATTTTCAAATAAAATTTCAAAAAAATCTCATTAATGCCCTTCTTCTTACTGACATAATGGAAACAGAAGAACTCTACATATTCAAATGTCCTACAGAAAGGATAAGACCCACATCTGAGGTATGATAATGTACTAAGCCCTGCTCAGTGTGCACTGAAATCAGTAACTCTAGTCAAAAGCAGTATCGTTGAAATTATGAATTCAGAATTCCAGCTTAAGTGTACTTTTTTCCTCTAAATATCAGGCAGACACCCTCAAAAATCCGCAAGAAAGAGTCAGGAAAAATAGGTCGGTGGCATACAGTACAATGTGAAATATCCTAGTTGCCCCACTTGTAACTGGCAAGCTTCTCGTAGAAATGGTGGTACAAGTAGATTCTGAGACGGAGTTCTTTGCTTTTGTACTACACTTTTCGGAGAAGGAGATGGATCACCTTACAGCTTCTAGTAATGTGTTCCAACAGAGATATTTTGCGGCACAATATACTTACTATGCTCAATCAGCAAATGGCAGACCTGATTCATTAAATTCTTAAACTATTTCCTTCAGGACACAGAACAGAAAGAAGTGAAGCCATTAATATCAGACTATCCCTCAAGCTGCAAGCACTTGTTGGCTAGTAGCTTTATTCTTTATCAGACAGGCACCTCATGTGAAAGTGCCACAGATGTGGTTTCATCTCCATTACACTTACATTAAATTCAACAATTTGTCATTGTTTATGTGGTATAGTCGTATGTATTTTAAAGAAATCCAGAAAAGATAAGCATATGAAATCAATGTGCCTGCTATCTGAGTAATGACAGATTCTTCTGCGTTGTTTTAAGAAGCACTAGCTTAAAGGCAATATGCTGCTTCTGGCACCAGATGAGCCCTATCATATCTGCAGTGTGAATCTTTATATCATATTCTGGCCCAGTTCTGCATGCAGATGTGTTATTGACATCAGTGAGCTCCAAGCGCAGAGCTAGGACAGAATACATGATAGAAAACTACTTTCACAGTTCAGAAAGACTATGCAGTTTAAGTGTGTTAACAGTGACTTCCGCCAAGCATCTCAGCAGTGCACCCATGTTAGCAGTTGAATTCATTCTACTTTAATGCTACTATGCTTGCTCATTCAGGACAGACTGTATCATTTTGCCTGTGTGTATAGACAACATACTAAATAAGCCAGGAATTTTATCTTCCTCTGTGCTTTGTACAGTGTAGATGTGGGCATTTTACTAATAATATAAATGAATAACGAAAAACTCACTCTCAGTTTGCAGTTTGTTCATACCATTTCTAATCCACCAGCATCTACAACAGGGGTCCTCAAACTAGGTCCCACGGGCTGGATATGGCCCCCCAGGGTCCTCAATCTGGCCCCCGGTATTTACAGACCCCCCAACCCCCGGCGGGGGTTGGGGGGGGAAACCAAGCAGCCGCAGATGGCTGCCTGCCGCTGCATCCGCGCCGGCCCCTGGTTAAACAGTTTGAGGACCCCTGGTCTACAACATATAAAGAACAGATGGAGGTAAAATTCCTTAGTCATGCAGTTGATAAAGATTGCTTTCAGTTTTTCATAGACTAACTCAGAAACAGAACATTCAATTAAACAAGACTCATTGCTATGTTACTTGAAGCTACAGAAATTATGTTCCAAAACCAATTACATAAAACATACACACCTTTAACAAGGAATGTAAATGATAAAGCAAAATACAAGCTTTCATATCCAAAACAAGCTCCCTTCTTAAGTACTGAGTGAATCTGGAGCTTCAGGAAGGTACCAAATAACGTCTTGGTGACTGAAGTCAAGAGAGGTGATACAGTACGTAGCAGTAAAGCAGTAGATGGCCTGACTTGCCCTTCCAGTGTGTCTAGAGAAATTACATCAAGTTCATTTTCCACAGACATTTAATCCTTATACTGAATGCTGGAAAAGTTATCAATTGTCCCAACGCACCAGTAGTTTTACTTGTGAAGAGTGCTAGTACAGCATGCAGTGGGGATCTACTGGTGGTGCTGTGTAGACTCCAACAAACCAGAATATGTGACATGAGAACATCAACATTAACAATAAACTTGTGGCAGCTGTCTAGTGTCTACAGTGTCTTGAAGAGGAATTGTGGTGGAAATATATGCATAAATTCAACAGCCTGTCACTTCCAGGAGAGCTTCTAGTGGCCAGAAATTTTGTTAAATTAGAGATGTAGGTCTTAGTTACCAAATGGTGCCACTACTCCAAAGAGAATATTAAGACCACTCAACACTGAATAAGTTAATCCAGAAAGTCCTCTAAGTTTCAAAAGAATTTCAAATCAAGGGACATGCAGGAAACAATAAAACGAGAACTTGGTTTGGATCTCAAATCACAAAATTTTGAGCTCCAGAGTGAGATAAAACTAGACTTGAACACACTTTAGCAATGGGAACTGGTTTACAATAACATGACTAGGTGCAGATTAAGGCAGATGAATTCTGTTGAGTATTTTTCTTAGTCTCTAGCATGCCCCTAGCTTCCATCTTTTGCCTTTTTTAAAATGTGTATTCCCAAACATTGCTTCCAAATCTTCACTGAACACAACCTCTTTTATTTTTAAAAGTGGCTTTTCAGAAATTATGCCCTTTACATGATATTCCTTAATAAAAGGACACCAAATGGCACTTTGTTCTTTGAGAGCTGTCCACAGCACCTTTTTTTAAATAGTTTTTGTGCTATTTAGCATTCAGTTCTTTGTAACTACTCATCCTCAGAGTCACAGAACCACCACACAAACCCCAGAAAGTTTCCATTTAGAAACACTTTTGCAGATAGTGCATCATATAGGAAGTATTTTCTGCTCTTTATCCATGTTTTTACTACTAAGAACATTAGCTTTCTGTAGTGACTTGCTACTTATCCCTCGGGTGAAAATCCTCATAATGGCATCTCTGTGATGTTGCAATCATTGCTGCAAACAATGATCCAGGCAATATAAAACACAGAGTGCAAACAGAAGTAGATAATTCCTAAAGTCATAAAGATACTTTCCCAGTAATATTTTTAACCATAGCAAATCAGATTGCTCCTATTGATGGTACAAATAAGATGGAGGAACAAATAGTCTTCTAAATCAAGTATGTAGTTTTCTGGAGCAGCCAGGTCTCTAGATAAACTAAGTAAACCTCATAAAACAGTACCTTTCAGCTTCTATAAGGTTAGGTCATTGATGATTTAAATTTAGCATATTCTTTGTATTTGATCATGTTGCTTTCTTTCTTTTTGTTACACATGCATGTATATATACACACACACATATGGAGTAGCAAAACACACAGATGTATATACTCAGCATTCCCTCAGGAAGAGTAACAGTCATCGTCATCTCTTTACTTCCATGAGACATTTTATCTGTTATGGAAGCAAATTATCTTTACACACCCATTATTTGTCATGTGGCAGCAATGTAGGACAACTGATTCTTTTGCACCCTCAGTCTGAAGGTGCTAATGACTTTTTAAATATCCACCTGTGCACATCAAAGGGCCAGCAAGATAAATCCTTGCTGCTCAGAAAATAGTGAAAATTTCAGAGAAAATTTTAAGTCTGGGTGGCAAATTTACAGTATACATGAGAAAAGCAGATTCAAAGTGGTCACAATTTTGATTTCCAGCACATTACTCCTTAATGTCCAAAACATTTTGCTGTTACTGTTTTTAGACATGAGACCTGTGCAGCTGACTTGAGTTTTAAACATTCTAAAGTGAAATGTGCTTCAGGGCACAATAGTGGTTTGGGCTATAAAATAGGTAATATTTGGCTTTGAATGCAGATATTGGTTCAGTTTTCTTATGCATATATCCAGTTCTTTTCTGGGCCTTTGGTGTAGGGCCATTTCTAGTACATCAGAATGCAAATTTAGGAACGTTTGAGTAAAGATGTTTGATCATTTAACTTGTGCTAGAAACAAAAATGAACCACTGAAATACATTTGTATCTATGTGATAACATCAAGTGTTACAGACAACATCCTTCTTTAATATACTACTTCCATTCTTGCCTCTTGCCCTACTATAAAACTGGAAGTAGAGATAAAATTAAAGGAAAGGTAAGAAGCTTGTGTAAAGCAAGTAGGACAAATACTGCTTAAGCACTAGTATAAAAAATGTGCATAGAAAGCTTGAATTCTTAAAAATTTCTATCAGAATAGTGAAGAATGTAGACCAAAATGTATCAGTTGAATAACACTCTGAAAGTTCAAACATTCTGAACTGACTCATTCTTAGGTCATAAAATACATAGAAGACTACTGAACTGGCAGTCAAAATACATTCTCTCTCCATTCTGATACCAGTTATTCCAATGTTGGTATACATTTATGTAGTCAATAAGCTCAAATATGTCTATAATGATGAATGTAGCTTTAGTGCATGTTTATTTCCATACTCTGCTTCTAACAGCAATGGTAACTGATGTGCATGGCATATCTGGAAGAATAACGATCTGGTAAGGTTAATGGCCACCACCTATGACTCGAGCCACTTGCCACACCTAGCAGGTCGTTCATGTCAGGGAAATATCTCTCACTTCAATTATTACTGCTCAATAACTGCCCTGCAGATACAAACTACTGTACTCACCAGGGATGCCCTTACATTAGCCTCATGGAGCAGTGCTGTCCATCAACAAAGATGCTGTCCCTAGTCCATGAAAAAAAAAAAAATCTAGACTCTGAAATTGTTTACAGAAACCAACAGATTTTATTCATTTTCTTCAGGGTCCTCTGACCCACTAGCATTGCTGCCTGTTTCTCAAGCATCCAGTCTTCCTCCAGCCTCATACTTCTCTCACTCTGTTTATGGACAGGTTTCCTGCAGCCCCAGTGAGGCTTTCTTATGATCCAGAGCAATGGAAAATATTCTGAAATGGTAAGCCTCTATCACCAGTGTAGGACGTATTTTTTATTTAGCTTTATCTCACTTGCTGTTCCAGGACTCAAGTATTATCTACTCATTCTGTCTATATGATTTCTCTTCTGCCCTCCCTAAAATACTTTCCTTTGCTAACCTTTATCCCCACAGTGCTGTGTTGAATTCTGTTCTTTATTCTTGCCATAATTGAGATTTTTCCCTAGGTATCAAATGACAACTGCATTTTGCAGTTTTCACTTATCCTGACTTAAAGTAGATTTAAAGCACTAGGCAATCAGAATAGTGATATTTTATAGCAAGCTTGCAAGGAAGTACAAATGGCTACAAAAGATCCATGGCAGTAAATACTCAGATTCTTCTAAGAAATAAGCAAAGATTGCAGGACTCAGTCCGCGGCATCCTTTCCTCTGACATTATTGGAAATGGTTAACATGAATGGATTTAGAAAACCTGCTCATTTTGGAGAGGTAAATAATCAAATATCTATTAAAAACACATAGTGTTTAAGTGGTTAAATTATGAGATACTCTCCCATCTTCTGACATCATACAACTTGCTAGGAAACAGGCTGCATTTAGAACAACAGTATTAGAAGCCATGGGATGGCATTGCTTGAAGCTGCCTCTTTAAATGTGTTTTGTCATTAGCTCTTGAAGCTGTGGCAGCTGTAAGATTCACCACCACAACCCATGTGGAATAAGTACTGTAAAAAGCCATCTACACAGAATGGGATTTGTTTCATTCAGCTTCGTATTCTAAACCTGATGTATCTAGGCTATTTATCTAAGCTCCCTCTGTAGTCACCAGGCAGAAACAGGTGCCTCCAGGTAGTAATTTACACCATATGTTTTCATTAACTTTCCTCAGAGGAGAAAAATCATGTTTTAGAAGTAGCTATTTTCTCTTTATTGATTTTGGGGGTTTACTAAATAAGAAGGCTCCTAGCTTGACACAACTGGATAGATGAAATTATTTCCATGTGAACAGTATCCACAGATCACCTTATACTGAACACTTTTACTGGCTGCCTTCCTCAGCTCTGCAGTACAGAGCCCTCAGAAATGGGGAAGAACTTGGACCCATTTGTATAGGTGATTAACACTTTATATGGTAGATTATCTGGTATGCTAGGCAATGGAACAGAACAGAATATCAGAGATAATCCATTCCCTTTGGATACTCCCAGAGGCAAGGGAGCAGCAGAATGGCAAGATATTATTGTACCAAATACAGTATAATTAAAAAATTCCATGGACTAGGAAATCACTGACAGGAAACCTAACACATGCTCAGTGATTGCCATGATGACTAATCCTAGATTTTTACTCCTGATGATATTACAGGGGACTGAGTGCACCCTCAGTGAGTTTGCCAATGACACTGAGTTGGGAAAGAGTGTAGATTTGCTTGAGGGTTCTACAGAGGGGTCTGGACCGCCTGGACTGATGGGCTGAGGTTCAGCAGGGCTCAGTGCCGGGTCCTGCCCTTGGGTCACACCAGCCCCACGCAGCGCTACAGGCTGGGGCAGAGCGGCTGGAAAGGGCCTGGTGGGAAAGGGCCTGGGGGTGCTGGGTGACGGCCGGCTGGGCAGGAGCCAGCAGTGTGCCCAGGGGGCCCAGGCGGCCAGCAGCACCCTGGCCTGTGTCCCCAGCAGTGTGGCCAGCAGGACCAGGGCAGTGACCGTCCCCCTGCCCTGGGCACTGCTGAGGCCGCCCCTCGAACCCTGTGTTCAGGTCTGGGCCCCTCACTGCAAGGGGGACATTGAGGGGCTGCAGCGTGTCCAGAGACGGGCAGCGGGGCTGGGGAAGGGGCTGGAGCACAAGTGTCCCAGATTAATTAAAAGACTGCTGGAAGTGGCCACAATAATCTCAAATTAATATCATGACACACACCACCAATAACATATAATGAAGCAATAATGAACAAAAAATAATGAACAATAACATATAATAAAACATAAAGGAAGCACAAACCAGACTGTTAGCAATGACTGCATTACACTCCTAGCAAAAGCTGCATACTGCTGGACTACAGCACACAGACCAAGCCTTGAGTCTCTGGCACTCCTCCTTCTACCAGGAGGGGAACAACTGGTAAATGTTGGTGGGATTTTTTCCAGGAGGAAAAAACTTCTCCCCCATTCACCTTAACTTAACAGTTCTCAAATTAGGTGTCATGGTCCCAGCTGGGTTCATGACAGTTTCAACTGAAGTTCAGAGGTCCAGACAGAAATACAAACATTTACAGTCATATTTGGGGCCACAAACACAACTGAAGGAGGGCAACAGCTTAGAAGTCTAGAAACTGCTACTTTTATGGCATCCGTTAAAAAAAAAAAATGCACAAAGAGAAATGAACTGAGAACAGGCAGAAAGCGACCACAAGGCAACCTTTTGTGAGTTCCTTAATAGTAGAGGGATGCTTCAAGTGAATGAGAAGCACATGTTTTATCAAGGACATATTTCAAGGCACAAAATATATACATACATGTGGGTGCACAAACAAAATATATTCCATAGAAAATGCTAGGCTGATTTATGCTCTGTTTATGGCCTAATCTTAGAGTAACTGTAGTTGACAGCAAAACTAGTATTTACTCCCAGGAGCACAGGTCAGAACTGTACAGGGTAACATTTATTACACTGGCATTACCACTCTCAATGTGAGTGAAATAGCACACATACGGACCTGCCAAATCTCTTGCACTGTAGTGGAAGTTAGGCCTGCCTAACACATCTATTGACCAGTACCTACATCCAGTGCTCCAGATATGTTAGGTGATGTGAATTCTTGCTGTGGGAAGCACATACATTACCTCCTTTCACCCAGTGCTCCCAGTGCAGTTTAGTGCTTAGCAGGCAAGAAAGTTAGGAGTTTGGCGGGTGCACTGAGAAACCCAGCAACAAAGACATCCAGTTGTGCTGTTCGCTATGTGACTAAAAGTACACAGGACTGAGATTTAGGTCAGCCTAACAAATCTGAAATTATCAAAAAAACATCCTGGTGGACGTGGGCTATTGGTAATTCTATTTCAAGGCCATAACTTAAGCTAGAACTTTGGGTATGACAGTTGTATCACTTGTAGATCTAATATAAGAAGCTCTGATTTAGATGGGTTTGAAATTCCACATTTCTTCAAATACATATACATTTCAAGGTGTAAGCACAATTTTGTTATAATTAAAAGTTAAGAGGAAAATATAAAGAGCCTTGATTTAACATCTCTTAGCCATCACTGAATTATACAGACTGGAAAACTGTGGCAACTGAAATGTTTATTTTTGAAAAATCTACCAATATTTACAAAGGCTTTTGCTAGCACAACCATAAAGATTCACCCAAGAATCCTGCAGCACTAGAACGCCAAACCATTAAAGCATAGAACCATTAGGGTCTATGGTAGGTCATGGTAATGCCCTATAACAAAATCTGAAACACAATGCAAAATGTTCCTCATTCCCCCAGGTTCATTAGACTCTGAATTTTCAGATGGTTTCTGCTTGTTAGAAATGTTTTCAGACATATTTGTTACAGTATAAAGGTGTTTTTATTAGATTTACTGTTATTATGAACCACTTAAATTATGGTGTGCCTGAAGCCTGGACAAAAACAAAAGCATATTATGATAGGTGTACGCTCAAACAGGGAGGCTGCTTTTTATAGCTGGAGTGGATGAGACACAGGTAGAATTTGTGGTCTCTTGCTTTTCAAGGCAAACCCTCTATATTTCTGGTATGTTTTAAGCTTTCATGATGACATGAAACAAATTTCTGATAATAACTTACCAATATGGTTTACATGTATCTTAAAAAAAGAAAAAAAAAGTATGCCTGAACTATTGATTTTTCTAGTCTTAGGTGTACTACCTCTAGGGCCTGTACCTTGTATCACAAAAATAACAGTCTTATAACATATGTAATAAAACCAGCAAATACTACAAGACTATTTGAAAAAAACACATCAGAAACAGAAAACTGTTCACATCTTTGTGCATCACTGGTAGCAAATATGTCATAAAAATCGGTGTCACACTGATGATATTTGGGAACACACAAAGGATCTATCAGTGCTGGATAAAATTTGTCTGGTTATATGCCTCTTTTTGCAACTTGATTTAAAAAGACTGGGTTTACCTGGAAGCCGTATGCAGTATGAAGGCATATTTAAAAGTAACTGGACCTAATTTTGCATTAGGCACTCTTCTGTCTTGGAAAAGATGCACTTCATCCAGAGCCACTTTGCCATTCTGATTATATTTTCTGCTAGGTTAAACCTAGATCCCTTTGCAGATGCCAACACAAGGAGTTCTGTTTTGAGAGCTCCTGTGAACTTGAGTTGGTATAGACTTCTACAAAATAAAGAATATTTACTTGATATATTATTGAATATGGAGTGCCTAGAGATTCTCCTTGAGAAGGAATCCATTATAGCGCACTAGAATGCACTGGCATCAAGTATAAAGACTATTAACACAAAAGGTATTCTGATCTGACAATGTATTTTCTGAAGAAAAGCCAGAGGAAAAAAAAGTCTTCTGTAACAGTATGCTCCAGTTCAAGGTGAAGCACTATGGAAGAAATACTATAAAGGTCAGCACTGGATTGCAGGAAGGCTGGTCTAAAAATTTTACTATCATTATCAATGTCGCAAAATTATCTACCATAACTGTTTTCTAAAAAAAAACACTAAAAGAGTAAGGCATTTCTCTTCCCTTCCCCAATACTGACCAGCAATTGTTGTGCAAATGTTCCTAGTCTGTGTTCAAAAACTCAAAAGGGAGTTTCTAATACAAAGCAGTTTTCACAGCTCCATTTTTATAAGACACACAATTTATGGAGCAATTTGCATGCCATGTTATTCTTGACAGCCAAAAATCTTTAAAGTGAGGTTATGAGAAAGTAAAACGTAAAGGAAGCACAAGAGCTCACAGCATGTGAACAGACAGCAGAACAGAAAAGCATTTGTGCCCAGTCCTCAGATGGCAGCTCACAGATCTGAATCACTGTTTTATATGCAGGCAATATTACAATTAATGGGAGCTTATGGGGAGAGTAATTGCAAAAATGTTAGGACAAATCTTTTGGGTTTTTTGTTCTCCTTATGCCTCTCTCTATTGTGTGTGAACCTGCTCAACATTCACCCACAGTCTTTTTCATGACATCTGTATAGCACCATGGAGATACATGGATCGCTATTAATCGTGGCATAAGTTACACTGTCTGCATTGCAAATACCTACAAAAACCTTGTTTGAAAAATTGTGCTTATATATGATGAGGCAAACATCAAGCCACCCTTGCTTTTTCCAACGACATGTCTCAGAAGTCCTTGTACACCACTTTTACAGTAGCTTCACAGACTATATGACTCATTTACATCAAAACTTTGCATAGTAAAGGCTCAGCTTCTAATTATAGAAATGTTCTGGTTTCATCATTGCCACTAAGGTCTAGCACAATGCTCAGGCCACTGCCTGGCCAAAGCTTTTTATGATGTCAAAAATATTATCTACCCAAAGCATTTTTAGAAAGATTCCTGTGGAATAAACCTGTAAAAACAAAAGAAATCTCAGTCTTCAGCACTTTAAAGGAAGTAGCCTGGTTATTACATCCCCTCAGTGATACAACCCCACGTAAGGTTTCCCAGCTGCCAGTGTTGTCATCTTAAAGAAATGTAACACATTTGATGATCTGAAAGTGACATTTTAAAAAGTGAGACTGCTCCAGCCTTGAAGCACAACATTCCTTTACATACCTGTTGATTCAGGGCCTAACTTAGTGTTTTAGTAAAACTAGTATACCTGTGGTAAAAAGCATGACCAGTGAATCAGGGAACATCCATCAAGCTATTCCATGAGGCCTGTGGGATACATCCACAGAGAATGTTCTCAAGAAACACTCCCATAATACACTCCCAGGGAGAATTTGCTTGTTAAGCTTCTCCCTCAAAATTTTTACAGATCACTGTTTAGGTATCTGGACAGACAGTTCATTTTGTGTGCTTTTGTATACAGTAATTAAGAGATGGTAAGTAAGTTCTGTTCTGCTTCTCATACGATAGATGAATGCCCATACATAGAATAATTGCCTATTTTTCTTGGCCCTGAATGGGTCTCACAGCACATAAGATGCATAGAATTAGTAAAGAATCTGACCTCGCTGAATGACATTCTCCAAAAAGCTGATCTTAATCCTACCACATTGGAAAGAAAACGATGATAGCTTAGGGAAAATAAACTGAAAGTCCTTGCAAACTTTCACACAACTAGAAGTTTCACAAATGCGTGATGTTAACACAAATCACTTCTGGAAAGTAGGCTCAGCAGTTTGAGTAACAACTGTGGTGCTAAGAGTGTTGAAAACTACAAAGCAGATGATAGCATTTTGTTTACACACTTGCTATTTCACAGGTAACCTGACTGTACCACTGGACTGGATTCAAGTAAATGCACGAACATCACACATGGAGGTATATTGGAACGGCTACCCCCATCAGCCCTCAGGAGAAAAGAAAAGGGTAAATGCACAACTGCAACAAAAAATGAATTCTTCTGAAAGCTGCTTTGATTTAACTTATGACAGACATGAATAATACAGTATAGTTTATATTTACATACTGTCCTTTTACAGGAAATCAGGAAAAAGTGATTGACTAGCATACTTCTTCAAACAAAATATTCTCTCCTGCAGGTCTCATTTTCAAAGCATTAGAAATATTACACAGTTAAACTGTACATCCAATATTAAAATGGAGAATTTAGTATCAGCAATCCAAATGGTTCATTATGTACAGAGGTACATCCTTGACAATCACAGCCACAGCACCTACATTTTGGAGTATAGCTTAGACACTCAGTTTGTTCAAGTCAATCATGATCTTCCCCGCCCCCCCCCCCCCCCTCCCCTGCTCCTCACACATCAGAATTCATCTTTAAATGAGCCCTGGTTTTGCTGTAATTCATACAGAAACTAGAACACTTCGTAAACTTAATTTTTACACTTCCATTTTCATGCTGTAGCTGTATTCCTATTGGCATGCCTTTCACACTTTGTATCACAGATATAATAGAAATATTCCTATGCATAAGTAATTGTATTTACTAACAGTGTACAATACACACAATCTATCTATGTACACACTAGTAGCATTCCCACTATTTTAGAAACATTTAAAAAAAAAAAAAAACCACAAGAGCTCACAGAGAGTTTAAAGAAAAAAATTGCTAAATATTTATGCTTTTCAGTAAGTCAAGATAATCTTCCACACCAGAAAAGTTAATAACACTCTCTCTTTTACTGGATTTTTCTCACTTCCAAATCCAATTCAAAATTTTGCTTGTGGCTGTCAAGACACCATGAGCTTTGGTGTAGATGGTATTGTTTACTGACTGAACTTTACCAATCTGTCTCATTTTCCATGTCCTGTCAGGCTCTTGGCTTTTACCTTTGTCTTCCTGTTTATCTCTTGCACTTTCAGACCCCTTGGGAATTTGACAGCCCAAAAGTTTCTGAAAAAAGCTTTTCACTTGTCAAAAGAGCATAACTGACGTGAGAATAACTAGAAGGCAATAATACAGAGGATTTTATGACAACAGCTTTTACAGCATTGTTTTTCATGACTGAAATGTTCCTGACAGTGCAATTTGATAATGCTTAAACCGGTTATCACTGGGGGTTTCTACCTCAGTTTGAACTACTGACTTGATCCTATAGCAAATGTGCTAAGGTCAGAATGGTGCCACTGACTTCATAATTATAAAACATTATTAATAAGGACAAATATTTTTAGGATATGAAAAACAGGGATCTAAGTTATCTGAATAATGACCCAAGAAAGCAAAACTTGCTGCCATTGAAGCTGGAGGCAAATCAATTCCAGAGGCTAGCCAGACTGAGGTATCAGCTGAAATAGTTGAACTCTGTTGAAGAAAAAATGTTGAGGTACCAAGACAGGGAGACCCAAAAAGTCTTTTTCAAAAGACCACATAAAATAGCCAAAGAAGTGTTTCGCACTGAGCATTAGGCTAGAGCTTTGGATTGCAAATACTTGTAGAAAGGTTATGTAGGAAAAACAAAGCAGAAATTTAGAAATATATATTGTGGTTATTTTAATTATTCTTTTAACTTCAGGTTTGGGTTATGCACAAATATTGTAGGAAATTTTTGCACTCAAAATGTAGCAGGCAGCATTTTTTCCCAGATATTTCACCAAGTTTTGAGCGTACAGTAGTAACTCCGTATTTTTAAAAGGACTACAATGATACAAGCTTGTCATAGACTATTTAGCACTGGTTTTCACATTCTAAAGGGTGGCACCAGAAAAATAGTCATTACTTTAGCACATACCCGATTCTTCCTGATCCCTATAGCCAGGTCTTGAGAGTTACAGCTTTATCATCCTTAATGGTTTCTGACAGTTCCATTAATTGAACCTTAAAACCATGTACTTCATATGCACTGTGTATGTCTGCCACAAAATCCTATAACTGATTGTTATACATGTCCCACAAAGCTTATGACTTCTAACATTTGTAACTATTTCTTATCATTGAAAACATCTGTTAGATATTTCAACTAAGTAGGTTTCAATTGATCTTGTTTCTAATTAAGGTTTCCTTAGAATTCAGCTGACTTAGACAGTTGCATCAGTAATTTGACCTCAAAAGGAAGTAATTGGAAATTGCTTGTGACCTGTTGCATGAGTAAAATAAAAAAAATATGTTTTCAATTAGCCTTTTGAAGTCCCTGGAGATACTGACTGCTATCCAACAGCATTTAAAACTGCACATTACTGTTTATTAGCTGAAGAACAACCCCATGTGAAAACTTCATAAAAGATAATTTGAAGTGCCCTGTATATGTATCTGGTGAAATTAATTAGGACATATGTTCATGTAATTTCATATGTTTTTGATAGTGCCTATCTCCAGGGTAGTATGACAGCTAGGTAAGGTTTAGAAGCGACCTGATAATTGCAATGTGGGAGGCAAGGTTATTCTGTTAAGTACACAGGTTTTTTGTTTATTTAAGATGGAAGTTTCAGGTAGGCAGTAAAATTTGGGATTTGTCTGTTAGTTACGCCTGAATAGCAATCATTGTTGCTGGTCTTGCCAGGGCTATCATTTGCCAAAGTAAATCAATAATAATTAGTAGGACAGAAATTACGTAATAGAGGTAGACAGAGAATGTTAATTTCCGTTAATGACCTCCTGTTGAAAAAATGGACTGTGAAACACTTCAGTAATTCTTGAAGTGAAACTTGGAATAACCAAATAACTGTGGATTAGCTTTCAGATTACATATCTGGTATGATATGTGATTTAAAGTAAAATCTATAAATACTTTTGACTAATGTACACAGACATTCAGACTTTTAGCCATTTGAGCATAAGAAGGCCACACTGCGGCCACACTGCAGTTACTAAAGATATATTTAATAGACTTTAAAGAAATCAGATTCTGCTGATGAGAATTACATGCTTATATGACTTGATCCTGGTATCTTGTTTTAACTTTCTATTTAATCATTAAAACTCTTATAAGGGAATAGAACTTATAATTGTGTCAAAACAAAAAAAGAATAATTCTACTACATTCATTGCCTAGCTAACTTGCAAAGATTCGCTTGTTCATAACTTTCTAATCTTAAAAATTCTGAACAAATTTTAGTTTTACCTTAAGTTATTATGTTTTGAGAAGACTGCTGGACAGGTCCAAGCCTAAATCATAGAAACACAGAGTGATTTATGTTGGAAAAGACCTTTAACCCAGGACTGCTAAGTCCATCAATAAACCATGTCCCTAAGCACAGCACGTATGCATTTTTTAAACAGCTCCAGGAATGGTGATTCTACCACCTCCCTGGGCAGCCTGTTCCAATGCTTGACCACCCTTTCTGTGAAGAAATTTTTCCTAATCCTCAATCTAAACATCCCCTGGCGTAGCTTGAGGCTGTTTCCTCTTGTCCTACCACTTGCTACCTGGGAGAAGAGCCTCACCCCCACCTGCCTACAGCCTCCTGTCAGGGTGTTGTAGAGAGCAATAAGGTCCCTCCAAGGCTCCTTCTCTTCTCCAAACTGAACAACCCCAGTTCCCTCAGCTGTTCCTCATAAGACTTCTGCTTCAGACACTTCACCAGCTTCATTGCCCTTCTCTGGACAAGCTCCAGCACCTTGACATCCCTCTTGAAGGACAGGGCCCAAAACTGAAGAAGACTGAGGGTGCAAGCCTCAGCAGTGCCCAGTGCAGGGGGACGGTCACTGCCCTGGTCCTGCTGGCCACACTGCTGGGGACACAGGCCAGGGTGCTGCTGGCCGCCTGGGCCCCCTGGGCACACTGCTGGCTCCTGCCCAGCTGGCCGTCACCCAGCACCCCCAGGCCCTTTCCCACCAGGCCCTTTCCAGCTGCTCTGCCCCAGCCTGTAGCGCTGCGTGGGGCTGGTGTGACCCAAGGGCAGGACCCGGCACTGAGCCCTGCTGAACCTCATACAACTGGCCTGGGCCCATTGCTCCAGCCTGCCCAGGTCCCTCTGCAGAGCCTCCTGCCCTCAGGCAGGTCAGCACTCCCACCCAACTTGGTGTCATCTGCACACTCACTGAGGGTGCACTTGATGACCTTGTCCAGATCATTGATAAAGATATTAAACAGGACTGGCCCCAGTACTGAGCTCTGGAGAACACCACTTGTGACCGGCCACCAGATGGATGTAATTCCAATTACCACCACTCTTTGGGCTTGGCCGTCCAGCCAGCTTTTTACCAAGTGAAGAGTGTACCCATCCAAGCCATGAGCAGCCAGCTTCTCCAGGAGAATGCTGTGGGAGACAGCGTGAAAGGCTTTACTAAGGTCCAGGTAGCCAACATCCAGCCTTCCCCTCATCCACTAGGCAGATCATCTTATCATAGAAGGAGATCAGGTTTGTCAAGCAGGACCTGCCTGTCATAAACCCTTGCTGGCTGGGCCTGATCCCCTGGTTGTCCTGCACGTGCTGTGTGATGGCGCTCAGGATGATCTGCTCCATAATTTTCCTTGGCACTGAGGTCAGGCTGACATGTCTGTAGTTTCCCACATCCTCCTTCCTGCTCTTCTTGTAGATGGGCATCACACTGGCTAACTTCCAGTCTTCTGGTACCTTCCCAGTTCGCCAGGACTGTTGATAAATGGTGGAGAGTGGCTTGGCGAGGTCCTCCACCAGCTCCCTCAGCACTGTTGGGTGAATGCCATTTGCCCCCAATAACTTGTGTCTCAAATATTGTCTAATGTGTGAAAAGCCAGGCCCTACTGCTATCATCTGGCATCAACAAACAGTGCCACAACATGAGAGGTTTCTTTTGAAACTCTTGGCCAAGTCTTCAAGCAGCATGCATAATCAGGTAAGCCTCTTTGTATCTGGACACCAAATACTTATTAGTATGTAGATGTCTAAATGTTTCCTGAATACAAATGTGAAGACCCAAATAATTCTAATGCATAAATTATTACTGTGCACATTTTTTAGAGTTCTGATCCAAAATTAGTTTGTAATTAAAATCACAGTGCACAGGATATCTGTACCAATTAGTTATCTATATATTCTGTATTAAATTAGTTTTCCATACATCCAGAAGTTGTGGATGCCCCATTATTGGAAAAGTTCAAAGTCAGATTGGATAGCACTTTAAGCAACCTCATCTAGTGGAAGTTGTCCCTGCTCATGGCAAGGCATTTGAAAAAGACAATATTCAGAGGTGGCTTTCAAATAAAACCATTCTGTGATTTTGTAATTCTATGATGATTCATAGAATTAGAGACAGCATGTATCACCAAAAGCTGTAGAATTGCAATACAATTTAAAATGGTATTTCGTGAAAAAACAGTGATGAATACAGTGTAATAATGCAAAAAACCGCTATCTTGAACATCTTTGACAGTTTTCTTTCCTCACTGTAAATGCAGCTAGGATTCAAGTACTCTATAAAAAGTATGTACTGCACTGCAACAGACTAAATAACCTGATAGTGGCCACTAAAGGTTAGGAAGAAAGCATAGGCACTGTCAATCACTCAGTGAGATCTCTTTCAGTGCACTAATGCAGTTTCTTACAGTCTACCTTTGGGACTCATCCATGTCTATATTTTTTGGACTTAACTAGAATGTTAGTACCTCACTATCCCTCAACAGTAAGTTTCATAGCTGAATCATTGCATGCATTTCTTTAGTTTAAGCCAACCACCTCCATAGCTTTTTGTGACAATGTTGTTGCATTGAGAGGAACAGGAAATAACTTTTCTCTTTTAACCGCTCCCATCCTTTTCCTCATCTATCCAACTCTTTCATATCCCCCTCACAACCATTTTTTCAAAACTGCATACTTAGTCCATGTAATCTAATCACTCCTTGTTACAGACGCCTGATGACCCTTCTCTACTGCTCTTCTTTTATCTTGTCAGATGCTAATATAGCCTTTGGAGGTGAAAGGAGGAAAGAACAAAATATAGATCTGCATATATCACTCTATAAGATGCACCAGATACTTACATGGTAACATAGTTTTTGGTTTGCTCTCTATTTCTTTTTTAATATTTTTTACCATTAAATCTAGCTTTTGATCTCTGCTCAGCTGACTGTTGTATATAATTTACTGTGATAATGCCAAAATCTCTTTTTCCTTAGCAATAAAATCACATAGGTCAGTATTAAATTCTGCCCCCACATTCTTCACAAAATTTCACACAGGCTGATATTCATGATCCTTCATAAATGGTAATCTTTACTCAGAAGGCTTTTTAAAAGAGTCTTAGCATAAGCACTAGCAGGTTTCATTTTGCACCCATTCCAGTTGTGAAGCATACAATATACCAAATGGCTTGCTGTGATTACAAGGCAATCTACACACTGTAGATTGCAGGGCTGCAGATCTAGACAATAGACCAAGGATAAAGGCTCCAGTTCTTTTAACATGAGCAAATTCAAAGAAATACACCATTATTTAAACATCTATGTTAATCCTCCTTCCCTACACACATATACACACAAATGTACTTACAAATCCATACATGGCTAGAAGAAAAATGATGCACAAATTAAAACATTTCTTAATCATTTATACAGACTCTAAGTATCTGAAAAATACTGTCTTGCCATGTTGCTGGTAGTGGCATTGCATTTCATTGCAGTTCATAAGCAAGCAGTTTCATATGCATTGAAACTAATAAATTTTAATTTCCTGTAGCATATGGCTCAGCATATGGAGGATCAGTTCATGTGGCTAAAGATAACTGGTCTCAGCTGAAATTCTTCCTATTGTCAGAGTTTTGATAAAGCTTAGTCCCACCTAGATTTCTTCAGTAGTACTCAGACGCAAGTTCCAAAGTCCCCTTTTCTTTCCATTATACCTGCATGGTCTTCCCCTCTACTCAATTTTCACAAAACTTTTGAGAAAAAAAATTTTTGAGACTTGTATGCTCCTGATGGGTGCAGTTGAAATTCACCAATAGATTACAAAATAATTCAAGCTCTTGGACACCATGTCCCAAACAATTTTAAGTTTATGAAGTGTTTACAGTTTCCTCGTGAGCTAAGTGGGTTAGAGTTTTATCTCCTGTATGCTGCAGTATTTGAAGTGGGACACAAAAACCTGTTTAATACCAGTAAGTTGCTAGCTAAGTGCTTACAAGAGCTACAACAGAAATTATTTTCCCTGCCTAGCAGAAACAGAAGACATCAAACTTTTTATTGTATGACCTAAGGGGCCAGTCCTCAACCCAACAAACCACATCATGCACCTCCATGTAAATGGGGTAGAAAACTTCTTTGTGACTGTGCACACTTTCACTAAGGTTGAGTGCTTGAACAAGCCTGAAGTATGTCACAGCTGAAGGCTGATGTGCAAAACAGTTATTGAGATGGAAAAGATCCTGGATGAGTCTGGGAAATGTGCAGGTCACCTTTGCTCTTTGTCAGAAAATTCGGAAGGATGGGCGGTTGTCACGATACAACAGTGAAGGATCATATAGCCTCCCTAACATGAGAGGGAAACACCCCTCCAGATGAAAAGAGGTCGTAACAGATGCTGGTTTCAAAGCAATGCTTGCTATCTCTATGTGCAGTATCTTTCACTGGGAATTTGGGGACGAAAACCCTCAGGTATAGGACAGTTGCCTACAAAGGTGTGGAGGCAGCTGGGAGTGGTATGCACGGCCTCTGTCCTGACAGGGCAACCACCTATAGTGGGGCAAGCAGCGGACCCTGTGCCACACACACATATGGGCATTTCTGCCATTAACACAAGCCAAACAGCAAAACTATACAGCTAGTGCTGTACATCTAAAGAGCTCTTAGAACTAGATGAACATTAGAAAGGTGGTTTGGGGGGCATTTTTTATTTGTACACCATTTTTTCTCACCTAATAGTCCCCAAACTTTAATCAGGATCTCATGTTCTCTATTAATATTACAGCCTTGTGAAAATTTTGGCTCAGTGCTATTTTCTATTAAATATGTGTATAGGGCAACTGAAACTTGTTTTGAGACCAAAAACATCCTGAAATCAAAACATTTTGAGTTTTAAAGCAATAGTTCATTTTGAATCTTTACTTCAGAAAAGAAATACTCACTGCCCTACAGTGGAATGAAACATAAACAGAACAAAAAAAATATTTACTTTTTTCTTGTTTTTAAACAATATCTGACATTCAAGGTATCTCAATTGGCTCTTCTACTCCTTTTGGATGAAAAGAAGAAGGAAGTAAGAATAGATTTTACTTTGGTTCTGTTCCTAAATTTTTTTCCCCATTTATTAAATGACTGCCACAATATCTTGTCCTCTGTGATCCACAGCTACCTGTTTGTTTCTGAACACAGCATGACAGTAACATTGCAGCTTGCTTTATGCGATGTAAAGCCATATCTAAGCAGCATCAATACAGACATGCCAAGCATAGTCTTGAATTAGCAAGTTCAAGTGTTGTCAGTGATACTGAACTTAGTATGTCTACCTGCCTAACTATCTGCATAAGAAACTAGTTATGGGGTTTGATCAGTTTCAAGCTCTATGATTTGATACACTGTGAGTAACAGAAGAAGCCAAAAACAGGCTGGACTCTGGCCGTCATTCTACTTGTTTTGTTATGCTGTTGAATTCTAGAGAGGGTTTTATTTTTACCCAGTCTGACAGCAGTTTTCAGTGGCAGACATTTGAAAAAGAACTTTGTTTAGTGATTTTCAGTAATAGCCTTGAGGCTACAGAAATGTGGCTTTCTCTGTATCTTAAAAGTCACTGTCTTCTTTTCAGTTTGTCATCCTTCTGGTTGTAAAAGCAATATCTTACACTTCTGTTTGGTTTAGTGAGCTCTTCTTTCTTCCTTCCTTTCAAACAAAGGTTGCACCATTGGAATTCAAATCAGCCAGTAGAGTATCAGTGTTGCTTCCAGCAACAGATAGACAAGTTGTTCAATGCATTTCAGTTTTTGCTTGTGTCTCTTATTATATCAGCCACTTGTTCTAGCTAAGTATCACCATGGTCTGGTTTCAGGTGGAATACAGTTAATTTTCTTCTCAGTGGTTGGTACAATGCTGTGTTTTGGATTTGGTACAAGAATAATGTTGACAACACACTGATGGTTTAGTTTTTGTTAAGTAGTGCTTACTTTAAATGAAGAAATTTTCAAGTTTCCCATGCTCTGTCAGTGAGCAGGTACACAAGAAGTTGGGAGGGAGCAGAGCCAGGACAGATGGCCCTAACTAGCCAAAGGGGTATTCCATACCATATGATGTCCTGCTGAGTATATAAGGCTGGGGGAAGTAGAAGGAAGAGGTGCAGATGTTCACAGTGATGGCATTTGTCTTCTCAAGTAACTGTAGCACATAGGATGGAGCCCGGCTTTCCTGGGGGTGGCTGAGCTTCTGCCTGCCCATGGAAAGTGGTGAATGAATTCCTTGTTTTGTTTAGCTTACATGTGCGGTTTTTGCTTTGTTAAACTGTCTTTATCTCACCGAACAAGTTTTCTCTTTTACTCTTCCGATCTTCACCCCATCCCACTGGGGAGGAGTAAGTGGGTGGCTGTGTGGTGCTTAGTTTCTGGTTGGGGTTAAACCACTACACACCAACATCAAAAGTATGTTTGTTGGGGGGTTGTTTTCTGAAAACAAGGGTTTCTGGGCATTTCAGGAGTGAAGCTCTTTTATTGTGCACCAAGTAGTTTTCTTGAGTTTTGCAAACTGCTTGTTTTATGATGTTTGGCATAATGTTTGTGAAGCATTTTATGGCTGGTAAAGTCCTTATGCCTTCTGCACACATACTGTCCTTTTCCTGCATTTCATTAGTTCTGCATATGTCACCATTTTTCATAATGTTCAAACAGACTTCGATATTCACATTTTATCTTAATTTGTAACTTATGACATTTGTTTACATTTCTTTTTGTAAAGTTTAATAGCCTGTCATTTATAAATAAGGATCTAAAGAAACATGGCTTGTTGAACACAGGATTACTTTTGAGTAAGCTAGTTTATGTTTGTTGGACTGAAAAAAATCTAGAGTTTCAAAAGAAGAAGAAAAATCCTAGAATTCTAGTCTTCAGGTCAGCTGCAATACACTCAATATTTTGGAATACTTTGGCTTTGATTATTTTGTTTTCCATTTTCATACAGACTTGTTATTACCATTGTGGAGTTTTCTCATTTTGCTATTGTGATCTGAAGACAGCGCAGTTGCTATCAATTCTCTGTCTTAATTGGCCTGGGTAGAGAGCTGGTGTGGTGTTACAGATACTGGTTTGCTCCCAGCACTTGTCTGTTTTGTAACGTGTTTAGTTTCCAGTTTTACATACCTCAGATGGTAACTCACCTCTGACAACAATTCTGTATCTGTGCCTAAACAGAGAGCCAAGACAGTGTAATATCCAGACTACTCTTCCACAGATGCTGTTTTGTGTCATCAAACACTTCTTGAAAGCCGTGTTCTCTAGATCTGTACACATAATCATAAAGTAGTGTCCTGTTGGGAAACCACTTAACGCAGCAACAGCTGGCACAACACTACTGAACTGCATGTGATGGTAAAAAGTAATCACATTGTGGGCTACAGAAAATTAAAAAAAATAAGCAGGCAGATACTACACGGGGAATATTCACAAGTTTGCACAGGGATTAGGATATCCATCTCTGACATTATTTATACAACTAAGCAATAACCAAAGTGTAAAAAATGTAACTTTATGGAAGAAAAACAAAACAAAACAAAATGGTGACACTGAAGCAAATCTTGCTTGCTGGTTCTGTATCTCATCATTAAATGATAAACTCATTTGACTAATGCTTAGAACAAGATAGGGAAACACAAGAGGAAAAGATAGAAGAAATGTTCTTATTGTCAGTGTTGTAACAGCTGATATTAAACTCCTGAAACAACAGGAAGCTTAATCTAATTAAGATACAGTAGGTAATAGGCAGTAGTATGTCACTGTTCACATGGTTCTTTTCTCTTTCATCCAGTGATTATGATACATGTTTGAGTATCAGGTCAATGTACCTGAAGAATTGGTTTTGGCAATCATTTTTCTGCTTGGATAGTAGTATTTCCTACTTTACAGATCTCTTCTGGAAAAGCAGTTTTTACTAGCTACTGTTAGTAGCTTCTTTTCAAAACATTCTTTCCTGTCTCCAAAATACTTGATGTCCCACTCCAGTCCTCACTGATACCAAAAGGCAGCTGTTGAGCACATGCCCATCGATAAGGTATTTTTATCTGCTAATACCATAGCCAAACACACCCTTTTCACATGTAATATCTAGGCAGATTTCTGCTTTCCCTGAGTACACTTCTCTGGTTTCTGATGAGAAGTCTGGGTTGCATCTTCTGCTCAGGTGCTGCTCCGAGCGGCGGAAGGTGCTCGTCCTTTTCAGTCAGTTGGAATCTTTCCCACTTGTCCATATTTTGGTCACAAAGTCTATGGACCAAAAACCAAGGGAATATATTGGGATTAAAAACAATTAACTCAAGGTTAGAAATGTAATCAGCAGGCAAGTGGGGGAGAAACACAAGGGTAGTTTCTCTGTGTGTCAGGAGTCACTGTTTTAACCAAACCACCCATTGCCTAAACATTTTCATAGCTCTTAAAAGGCAAGTGAAAAGAACAAAAGCAATCAAGAAATGTGCTTTAAAAAACTCACAGCCAAGGACATAAGATACCATCAGAGGATCAGTGTACCCCTTGTAGGCATATGCATGTGACAGAGATTTGTATATTTATCAGGAGCGTCCAGAGATTCCAGGGGGCTGATCTGACAATCAACTCTTGTTTAGCAGCAGGGCTGAACAAACTGGGAAAAAAGAAAAAAGAAACCACACCATCCCTAAACAAGCATAACTACAAATAGACTGGGCATAAGGCACACTAGGAGAGCCTGCAACTTAACACCAGTGACAAGGTACCATTTTAGACACCAATAACAATATTCAGCATTCTGCTGTATTGCACTATCAGACACTAGATATGAACAAATTCTTTATCTTTTCCCCAGTCAGGATCAAACCTCTGGGAAACTCATGTGTTCTTCATTTAATTGAAGTCATGTTAAATTGAGGACATTCTTCCCCTTGCTGGGATCCAGTGATTTCTCACATTCATAATCCCAAAGTTTTTCCATTATCTCAATGAGTGTGTTGTAATTCTTAGTTAATCATCCCCTCCGCCCCCTCCAAGGACAGTTGCAAATGTGATTTCTCTTTAGTTGCATTGTAAATTAGAAAATCTAAATGGCTTCCACCTATGACTGAATACAAAGTTAATAGATGTCTTTTGCTCTATTTCCTCAGGATGAGTCACCTGAATTGTTAAAACAGCGGAGTGCCATACACAAGTAAGAATAATGTCCTTGTTGGTGACAATTCAACGAAACAAGCAGATTAGTCGCTAGGGGATGACTGAAGTTTGGGTATTTAATTTTTCTCAGGCTTTTTTTTTTTTTATTTGATGGGTGTCTCTCCTTTCATTAACCTGGCTATAACAAAAATCAAAACTAAAGAATATTTTAGATTAAAAAGTAGAATTCATTTAATCCAAAACTGCAAGGACTACCTCAGGATTTGCACATAGTCATATTCCTGGAAAGTCTGTAATTTAGCTTTACAGGACAGTCAGTTAGTCCTTCTTCTCAGTGTTTGTACTGAACTATTCTGGTAGGACATGTCTAGAAAATCTAAGTAAATAAGACACCAGTGCAAGCTGTAGAAACACATAGATTTGATGTAGGCCTTCCACTGCACTTGGCCAGATGTCTACTGCATCTAATTCATAAGGTTAAAAAGATGATTCTGCTTTTGCCTTTCTTTGAGGTGCTTCCCTTTCACTCATCTCATCTGTGCATGTGTGCACACATGCATGTCCCTGTTAACTTCTGAGCTGAGTGGCTGATTTCAGTTCAGTCTGTCCAGATATGTCTGACAAACATTTCTTTTGGTGGTTCACAATTCTCTTTCTTCTATACTGCCCCTTAACTGGACCAATAAAATTGCTTGTGTTGCTAGACCCTCCTGCTGGGACAGTTTAAATGTGTACTGGTTCCTTGAGCTTGTTTACTGTTCCATGCTACCCTTGCTAAGAGCTGAACCAGCACAACTAGATGTGAATGAGTAGTGGTGAACTATAAAAAAGAGTGGATGGGAGCTGCTCATCCTCCTAATTTCTGCAGTGTTAATGAAAGCAGGCAGCTGGGTAGAAGATATAGACCCTGTTAATGCTCTGAACAACAGAAACAACTCAGCATGTGAACACTTCTCACATCAACATTAGTGGACTCCCACTGGCAGGGATAGCCTTGCTGAATCTCCATGATGTTAGGGAGACATTTCTCCACAGCCCTTACTCATTCTTTAGCAGATAAAACACAGAGGGCATGTGCCTGGCCAAAACACAGACACTCAAGTCTGACTAGAAATATATTTTCATAGGAAAAATGGATGTCTAGGTTTCTTTTCCTTACAGATGCATATGAGACAGGCTAATACAGAAAGTTCAGAAACAAATGTGGAAAAGACGCTTGAACCTCTGCTGGTGCAAGAGCACTAAACACACTTCTGAGTCAGGCTTTCAGCTGGCAGAATTCTAAATGCTGAGCTGGAGTTCTCGGTGTTTGATTCTTCCTGTATGCAAGCATACAGAACTGTGTGCATGCTTGCAAAAACAGAAATGTCGAGACAGCCTAACTGAATTGCTAAATTTTCTTTTTATTAAGAGTAACTGTCAAGAATCTGGGTTTTGCACACTTGTTCCATTCAAAAGTAAGAGATTCCCAAAGGACAAGGTAACCCTCACATCCTCAGGCCATGCTGCTTTTGAGGCAGCTTATGGGTAGCAAATGTCAGTGATCAATCTTGTTACAAGGGAATCAATAAGAGATCCCAATACCTCTACCAAAACTTGGGAAAGAAAAGCATGCTTGCTGGTATGGCCAAAAAGGTCACATTCAAAGAAATCTTTCATCAAATGGGAGGGTTTGGGGAAGAAAAATAAGGCAGTGAGGTTGTCTGTCATTGACGCTGTAATTATGCAGCAATCAGGTTTGAAAGAAAACATTCATATCTACAGAAATCACACAGACAGCTGTGGCCTGAGACTTTCCTATTCACCTGAAACTGCATTTAAAAGTTCCCTAATGATAAGGAGTATGCTTACAAATCAACATTGAGCTGATTAATAATATCCGTTATACTCTATATTTGCACAATTCTCCCTTCCATTCTTTTTGTTTGTTTGTTTGGGTTTTTGAGATGAAGGAAGCTTACCAGGACATGCAGCATATGAAAAGAATTGTCAGACTGCAGTATATAAATCACTCCAGAGTGGTAGAGGCTTGGCACACACCCAAGCTGAAAATTCAGTGAATGGTGGGCTACGTGTATGACCACTGCTGCTGCTGCTGGAGGTGGTACCTAAGGAAAAAAAAATTGGGAACCCCTAGTTTACAGAGTGCTAGTGCTCAGGCAATCAAGCTATGAGTCTGACAAACATATCCATTTTCCTTTCCAAAATAAAGAAATACAGTGTATAGGCACAGAATTAATTACTGTTTAGCAGCTGTTCAACATAGCTGTATGCGTGGTCCCATATGGTGGTAGACACTAGATAGTTTCCAATAGGTTACCCCGCAGTGACAAATAGAAAAAACTGCTTTTTTATTGTTAAGTAAAGGTGATTTTGTATTGCAGGGTTTGACGGGATATAAGTTCACACTCTATTTATCCCACTATAATCTGTAATGCTGACAGTAAGCTTGGACATGGGAACAGGAGTTAAGGTTTTATTTTTCTCCTTTTAGTGTAAGCCAGAAATATTTCCACAGTTGAGAGAGATCTTGATTTCTGGTAAACTATTCGGCATACCTTTAATTGCATTCAGCTTTAGTATCAGCTCACAAAGGAACACTGCGCTTTGATTAGCAAAATGAGTACTGGTGGATGGCCAGAATTTGAATTTTGTGAAATATCATTAGTTATCCTCAAAAGTGCTGTCTCTGTGCTATTCTGAGGTCTGAATATTCAGATGAATTAGAAGGAGATCTCAATTTGCTAAAAGACTATGCAGCTGGAGACTGAGACTTGCTTATCGTTGCCAAAAGACAGAGCAGAGCATGGCCCTTTATATAATAACATGAGATTTTAACAGGATCCAGTTTGGTGATAAAGTTTTCTAAAACAGATGCTACCATCCCAGCCTGACAACAGAGTAACTGGTCGCAGCTTCCAGATAACTAGCTAGGCTGTCTTTAGTCCGCTGTCCTTAGACTTACCAACCCTAAGCATTTTGATCTGAAGCAGTGATGTGCACACAACTGACTCACAATAGACTGTATGTTAGGTTTGCATTATGGTTTCTGCCTGTGGCATCCAGTCAGGCTTTGACCTTGCTCAGGAGACAGACAATTGGAATTTTCCAGCACTTTCTGTGCAATAGCCCTGTATAAATGGAAAATTACAAGTATAGCTGGGGAGATGAGTCAGCCAGTCTTCATGACTCCTGAGTGTTCCTGCAGGAGTAGACCCCAAAGCAGATTGTAACAGGAGATACAGATCATCAGGCTTCCCCAGAAGTCTGTGCATTTGTATCAGTGATACTACAGGACAGTGTGGTCAGTATCTGTAGGGTCAGGAGACAGGCAGTCAGTATAGAATATCCAGTACTTGCTATAGTTATTCACAGACTGGAAAAAAATAAGTTACTAAAGAGGATAGCTGAAAAGTTATGGGCAGATGCATCATGTTCTGTTTGTGGAGGGTTTTTTGCTCCCAGGGAAATAACAAGCCAAAGTGTGAGCCTAGCATGGCTCTGACACAGAGATCATGTCAGACTAGGGACATCAACCAAGCTGATATCTGTTCTGCAGTCACAAATGTCTCCGAGATAATAAGCAAACTTGTCAATGGAATCATGCAAATGTTCAGCCAACTTAATAGAAAGGTCAGGGTCTCAGAGGTCTGAAGTCACAGGCTGAGCTTCTCTTGAATCTGCCAAAAGCACAGTTCCCTACCACTCAGCACCTGTGGGAGCAACACAAATGTCACTTATCTATATCAGGGTAACTCAGCTGCAATTTCATTCTCAAAGGGAAATTACAATGAAAAAAAATTTTTGAGCACACAGCTGCACTGGCAGGATGTTACTTCAAATGCTACACTTCAACAAGCAGTTACTGTTT
Source organism: Falco rusticolus (assembly GCF_015220075.1). Taxonomy (NCBI): domain Eukaryota; kingdom Metazoa; phylum Chordata; class Aves; order Falconiformes; family Falconidae; genus Falco; species Falco rusticolus. The sequence goes on along the minus strand of NC_051210.1, from coordinate 22,636,103 downwards.
GTGTTTTAAAATCTATGTGCCCTTACCTACAGTGAGGTGAGAAGAATCTTCAGGTCTGACCTCTATCCTTGATGTGGAGACTATGGGATCCTGAGGAGCTTTGGCAAAGGCAGCACAGGCTCTGTAAAGGTTAGCATGGCAGATCCAGTAGTGTCATGCCTTTCACACCGTTCTTTCTTGGGTTACAGAAAAGCCTTCCAAATCATTCGTTAGTGGTTGCAATATGTGATTATGTTGCAAATATTCCTGTTGAATATACAAAATAAGCAGTCTTCTGTATGAAACCTAATCACAGCAGGTTCTTAACAAAGCAACATTTTATTCCAAGGGTATTCAGCACAATTTATAACTATGCATACAGTAACTAATAAATCTTTATTCAAACATTCTCATCACTATTACTACAGTTTCAAATTATGTTCTAAAAATAGCCACAGAGTTGTGATTCATCAGTCATTATTTACGATATATGCAGATTTGCATGCTTTGGTATTTTTAAGTACCACTAGTTTTTATCTTTTCAGATGTTATTTCAGGCATGAACTTTGATTATAGTGCTGTTCATTAAAATAAAAGGAATTCACATATGCATTTATTATTCACTCTTCTGTTATAAGTTTCTGGAACTGTGCCCAGACATTTCACCAACAATACCTATAACACACATTTTAAAAATAGTTTGGTTTGTCCTTTTTACATGCAAGCCAAACAAAATGGAGAAAACACACCCAAACCTCATGCCAACCATCATCCTGAAGTAACTGCTTTACTTTCAAAGCCATCCTTTCAACTTCTTAAAGTTTGTGTTCTCTCTCTTCCATGCATACATTCCTTATTTCTTTCTCCTCCCCTATTAAATAACTTCTGGACTTCATTTATCTGTATGCAGACATCTAACCACACTTCCAGCTAACAGTTATTCAGCTTTTGCCACACAGCAAGTGAGTTCTCAAGATACAGAAAGATAGAATGAGTGTGACTATAATAGAAACCATTAATTAATACCACAACATCTTCTGGAATATTTTGAAACATTGCTAATGACCAAGTGACATACAGACTGTAAATCATGTAAGTTCCTGATTTTTCTCCAAATGCCAGTACTTGCTGATTGTAGTGGGTCAGAATTACCCTTCCCTGTTTCATTTTCTTTAGAGAGACAGAATGAAGAATCCTTCTTCCCTGTACTATGCACAGAGTTGGAATCAGAAAGGAAACTAATTCAGTTTGCAAAATACTTTTGTCATTGTGAACTTTAAGTTACATATCCAACTTCAAAAGCATGCATTGAGTCAGTTCCATGCAATGGAAGTCTGATGTCTTGAATCGGTTCCCCTGCCCTGCTTTTATTATCTTGCACTTACTGCTTAGTAGGCTGACCCATAGACAATGACCTAATAACATTGGACGTAATTTCACAAAATTATATGAAAGGCAAGTTGGCTTAAGTTAATGTTTGGACATCTGGTCAAAGGAATGCTATATTATTTTTAATTTTTTTAATAGCATTTTTTTAAATCACCACTAGTAATAGGTGCGTTGACTATTCAATTCTTTATCCATTTTGCTGAATTGCAAATGTGCAAACAAAACAAAATAGGAAGACTGGCTTTGTTAAAACTCCAAGAAAGGCTATAATTTATCAGAAATGGTATTTGTAAAGACCTTTGGTACATGCTCATACTGAGTAATTTTTGAATGCATGCAAGAATCCAAAGCCAAAATGCTTTTTTTATTTGTTTTTATTTTTTTTTAATCTTTTATTGCTGCATCATCTTACATCACCTGCAATGGATACACCTGCCTATCGTTCTCCATAGCAATAAAAATAACTATAGTGCATAATCAAAAATACATGTTCACATTAAAAGCAAGTTCATTGTATTTAAATCCACTTGAACTGGAAGAAAAACCTATGCAGTTATCCAGCTACAGATCATTAACAGGATATGTCTAGCAGTCCCCACTATGCATACCATAGTCTCCACACCACAGCTCTTCTTGAAACTCTGTTGGCATAATTCCTTTAATTAGGTGCTTTTTGTCTGCCAAACTATTCTGTTGATAACTGTGCTATAAGCACTATTTCTTTTTAAAGAAATAGTTTCTCTACAGGTAGTATTCCCCAAAAAATGCTACCAGGGACTCAGGACAGACAAGATTGTGCCTTGGGCTTGGGTCCAAATCAAGGCTGAAAAAGTGCCTCAGAATGCCACTGCTGAATGAAAGATTAAGTGATTTATTACTGCTGTTAATAAGACTACCACTATATCCTTAATTCCAGGTCACCAAGCACTGTTCAAAAAAAGGGTTTTAGGGCTGCTTCTTATTGCCCCCCTCTTATTACAGGATGGACCATTAAAATAACTTTCACCATTGGCACTGAACAGCTCTATGCAATCCCTATGGACGTGACCCAGAACAACACGGACAGCCCTGGGAACATCAGTGACATACAGGAATCATAAAAAGTAACTGATACTCTTTATAAACAGAAGTTCAAGGAGACTGAGAAAACACCAAGAGCAGGAACCCTACAGCAGTAAGACCTGGAGTATTTATCTAGCTTACTTATGGAGGACATTTATATGTTAAGAAAAGCACTGCTGCAACAATTAGCCAAGACAATTATTTGGGACCTAGTTAGTCCTAGAGGTCAATCACATCTAGAAAATTCCACAGTATCCCTTCTAAGAAATCTGTATGTACAGCAGTCTGTGAGTCCTGGTGCAGGAGTACAACAGCCTTCCACCCTGCACTTTATGTTTTCCTCTGGGTGGTATATTTGAAGTACATTTGCCCCAGCTGACCTGCACCTCATGACAGTGATGCTTGTATATCTGATCAGTTCCCATTTCAGTCGTTGGCCATCCAGGTTTTGCAAGCTGGATTGCTATACCTTCACTGTCTGTGCAACACAAATTGAACAGGACACTGATTATTCAAATGACAGTTTATTTTAATCCCCAAGTACTTCCATCCACATTGCTCTGTGGTAGGTCAGTGAGAAATAGCCCTTTGGAACAAGACATCCACCAGCAGGTGGAAAGCCTTTGGTTTACTCACAAGTGCCCAGCTATTATCCTGCCAAAAGCCTGTACATTTCTAGCCCTGTCAATCAGCGGATAAGTGTCAAGAAGCATGTTATTCTGGATCAGTTAGTACTGAATTAATGCAGAAGGTAATAGCGGTCCTGACAAAATTAAACACCCCTTTAAGAATTTTAGTTTTCAAAAGCTCTTCTTTTAAAAAAGTAACTATTAGTGTAGCAATAAAATGCAGTGGTTCCCCACCTGCTACTCTGCTTAGCCCTAACAAAGCCCCATCAAAGCTCTCCAGGCTCCCAGCTGACCCAGTAGGACAGCATTGTCTGGGTAGCCACTGCAGCAGCCCGCTGACAGAAAAGTGGCATGCACGTAGATTTAATAACCAGCAAAGGTCCCCAGCCCTTTCAGGAAACACTGCAGTGCCTGCTTTGTATTACACTCCTTCTCAGCAGTGCTCTGAAGAAGTGATTACTTAAATATTGTAAAATGTTGTTCTGTATGCAACCCACAGGGGACACACTAAAAAAAGGAGAGTGATCAGGGAGATTATGTAGGAGAAACTGCAATCAGGGACAGAAAACATTTTATTGGTCTGGATTTCTGAGAGATGCTGTGAAGAGTTAGACTGCAACCTCTCCTACAATACTGGGAACACAGGTCATCATCACCCATATGGCTCTGGAAACCTGATTGACTCTACAAACATGACACAATTTCATGTCTAGTGTACAGTTTTGATACCCTGACCATTCAACTGCCTGGTGTTGCAGCTTACATAGTGCTTCTTCAAGTGCCAATGTAACTGCAAGATACTTGGCATGTTTTGTTGTCCCTGCATGACTTCCATTAAGCCTGTGGGACTTCCTTCACAGAGCAAGTTTTTATTTCTTTGCTTTTTTTTCTTTTTTTGGGAGGGGGGTGGGGGTGGGGGTGGGGGGGTGGGGGGGCAAGCAAAGGTCTGCATTTGAAAGACTTTATTAACAACTCATTAACCAGCAAAATTACCCTCTGTTTTTAAGGCAACTGATCCTGGCTGGCCAGTGGGAACAGCCAAAGCAGCTGTCCCTCTCCTGGGTGAAGTGCTGCTGCTTCTCCTTCTCCTCCCACCCAAGGTCTGGGGGAGCGTGCTGCCCCAGCATGTCTCAGTTTGCCCCACGCCAACAGACTTCCCCTACTGCCTCCACCCAACCGCACCAAAAGCAGCCTGCAAGTGAAGACCATGAGCCCAGTAAAAGCCTTTACAACTTGGCATTAACCTTCCTTCAGCCCTGCTGGCCCCATCTGCCCGGATCCAGAGTGGGGGCAAGGCCCAGGGCACCCTTCTCAGCCCAGGTGGCCGAGTTATCCTGGATGGCTTTCCTGGGGTACAGAGAAGGACCTCTGTGTGTTTTTGATTCCTCCTCTGGGTTTAAAAAAAAAAAAGTATAGCTCAAATATACTGGTACTTGACCTCATTCGTATGGCCTCCCAACTGGGAAGATAATTTATGAACACTTTGATTTTTTTAGCTGAAAGCTAATGGCAGTGTCAGCTTATCTTTCCACCTGATTTCAATCTTCTAGGGAATCCTAAACAAGTGTGCCAAGCTGCTAAGGGTACGGGGTTTTTTCCAAGGAAGCAAAACTCTCCTCGCTGCTGTGTTGGCACCAGAGCCGGGGCATGGCTGAGGGGCAAGGTGGAGGTAAGCCCCTTGCCCCTGGGTTTTACAGGGACACAACTCAGAAAAAGCAATGCCTGTCTGAATATTTTCATCTGTGTTCAGGGACAACCCAGTGAAAGTGCAATGAAGCAGCAAAACACTGTGCTACTGCACCTGCAAAAGTTCATATGTTAACTAGTAAGGCAAAGGAAGAAAATGTCAAAAATCCTCAGCTTGTTACCTCTGGCACTTCTGTCAAGTCAGTAACTCTCAGATGTGGTGTGACAAAGCTCTTTGAATATCAGTACACATCAACAGTTTGCCTTTTAATCTTATTACTTTGCAGCAATTGTCCTGGATGTAATTAAGTGCAGCACCCATCACTCCTGTGAGCTAGCATCTCCATCTTCTTGCCAGCAAGGGAAGCCACTCACCGCAGGTCACCGTGCAGTAGGCCCCTTTGGCACAGAACTGCACTGCTGCAAGCTGCAGTCAACCAGCCTGAGCCTTGCTCTGAGCACAGAGTCATTTCCCACCCCAGCTCCAGGAATTGATGGGGGCATCTGTGCTGCCCAGAGTCTGGTAGTAACAATCATATTGCCTCTGCACAAGGGCTCATGCTATCGCATCTCTTGAGCCAGAGGTTCTGCAGTCCTCTTCACTTTTTTTCTCAGAGGCTAAGTGATAAAAACAACCTTCTCAAGGTTATACAGCTAGCTGGTGACAGAGTCAGAGCAATAAATTAGGTTTTCACAATTGCCAGCCCTGCTGCCTCCTGGCCTTTTTGCTGTTCTTCAGCTTTCTCGAATTTCAATAAGCCTTCCCACAGTGAACCTGCAGGTTTTTGACTACTGGAAAGGGCAAGCAAGAGCAAGTCAGAGATAAGTGCAAGGCAGACCAGAGGGGTGTCAGTAGCATGTCCCCTGCCCACCTATATAACTGTGTTAGCACAGCAATGCAAACAATATAAGGGCCTCAAGTTCTCCTGACCTGCAAAGTAGCAGTGAAAGTCCTAGGGGTAGGACAGGGAAAGGCCAGAAAGAGTTCAGCTGATAGTGTAGCAGAGGCACAGCTAAGCACACATCTGCAGAGACTGCAAATGTCCAAACGTTGGCATCAGCAAGCATTGCCTTGCTCATTTGCAAATCCCTCATGACTCAGTTAAATCTCAAAGCATGAATGAGTTGAATGAATGAGAGCCCCATCTTCTTGTAAAGGATAGATAAAAGGAATCCCATCCACTTCGCAAAGGAATATGGAAAGCAGGCTTTACTTAAATACAAATATTTTACCAGTGATTTAAGTTATAGTCCTACTCATAAACTCTTCATATATACACCTTTATAATGAATGAAAATTAGACCTTTTTCCCCATTTTTATATATTTTTATACTTTATTTTGCAACATAAATTAAAAAAAATTTAATATTTCATAAATACCAGTCATTCTTATCACCAGCATAAAAATGTGAATACGTTCAGGCATATGTCTGCTGTTAATATATTTGCACACACCCTGCTATGACAGTATCTTCCTGCCTTCACCTCTTTTATTCCCCTATAGCTGTGCAGATAAGACTGAGTTGATCTGTAAATCAAATACATGTGTTCTATGACAAAGGCCGTTAACACCCAGAGGATCACTTTCCAAAATGTTTTTGATTTTTTGTGGGTTTGGTTTTAGCTGGGGTTTGTTTGTTGTTTTTTCTTTGTCTGACACCAAAATAGCACAATAGCATTAGAGCTAAAATATTGCCTTATATATAGCATATAGATGTATCACTATGTTTTCTTTCTAGTATACGCATACTGTATATTCCTGTATTATACATACAATAGCTCTACAGCATTTTTTGTATGCTTGCTAGTTTTCATCCTAACTGAATAGTAAGAAATGTGGCACAGTAATATACACCACCTTGCCTGTAGTTTCAAAGCTAAGGGTCATGTCCCTGGCTCACTCTGGCCTTTGGCATCTCAGCTCTAATTAGCTTACTAGCACTAATAAAAAATCCTCAGTCAAGTGTAGCATGCTTCAAAAAACACCCTATGTACCACGGGTACTCTGATCAATTTCAATAATACAGGTTTAAAAGTCATTCCTTTCTAGGTGTGAATTTATCATCTTAGTGGGATTCCATTACAAACTTTGTCTTGGGTACTTCATAAACAATACAAATAAAACTAGACTGAATCTCACAGGCTAAAAAGAATTTATCAGATCAATATTGGGCCTAAGAAATTTAGCACTTCTGTAATTTTGCATCTTTTCTACACATGGTTATAGTTAGAGAGAGAGAGAGTTTATTACATATGAGTGTTTAATATTCAAAAAAAGAATAGCAACTCATGTCTGAATCTTTCATGTGTAAGAAATCTATTCCTTGGTGCCTTGCACGTATGCCTATATTTAGATTTGCTATGAAATGAGGAATAAATTAGGTCTTTTTAATTTGGTTTGTAGTTCCCTTTGACTTTACTATGCACTGCTTAATATTCAAGGGATTCTTCAATCATATACAATACATGTCATATTGCTGCTGTGATATATGATGTATCTTCAACCTGGCTGACACTAGGAATTGAACTAGCAACCTTTATCACTCAGTCCCTTCATATCTCTCTTCAGCTTGAACTAAGGAAACAAGCTTGTCAATGGATAGACATCATACACACTGTTCGATAAATTGGGCGAGTGGATTTTTAGGGAATCTAAACTAGTAAAAGCATGTGCTATGTCACTTTCAAATCTGTCCACTCATTGCCATGCAACTATCAATACCAATGAGAACTGATGAGGGGCAATTCACTGCATCCTGTGCAGTTTAGCCTCAAGTTCCTTTGAGCTCCTTTCTAATTGTCTTCCTTTCTGGTCCTCAGAAGAATCCTCTGGCAATGTGGTAGGTGAAATGGTGAAATGAAAATGGTGAAATGAAAATGGTGAAGCTCTTCTACACTCTGTGCTTCCTTGTCAATAAATCTAATCAAATTCAGAAACAGTAATATGTCTATGAAGAGTGAGTGCTATTATCCAGACAGAAATGCACCCAAACCACGGGAGGCAGGAGCACAGGGGTGTTGGAGAGAGAGGATATAACCCTTATTATAACCTAATAAGGCATGCAACACATTGTGGCAGGTAGCTATACAACTACATACTTAAGATGAGTCTGCCCAACTACTAACTTGAAAAGCACGTTTCTATAGTGAGACAGGGAAAGAAAGGGGCTTTGGGAATACCACTATCAGCAAAATGTTCCTTGTAATACAGAAGCATAATGAAGGACAACTGAACTTCAGGGAGTGTGGAACATCCCCATTTGCTCCAAAATAATAAAGGCTGAAAATGGGGATAAGAAAGAGAAAAAATTAAAACCAACATATATCATAAAGCTTGTTGGAGGGTTAAAGGAATTTTCTGGTTGTGCAGTGCTGTTGACAGTGTCTGATTACAGGCAGCAGAATGGAAATCTTGGCGCTTGAGGCAATAGTTTACTGCCATTATCCTTGCACCCTCTCCCAAAAAATTTTTTTTTAATTTTTATGCATCAACTGATTAATATAGCAGCCATTCTGCAGCTGAATATAGCCACACTCACCTGAATAACCCCATTTTCATAATCACTGTGCAACTCAGAAGGTAAGGAGAACTTCCATTGCAAAATGACTGCTACTGGTCCTCTAGCTTCAGCTTTGTGCCTAAGAAAACTCTCTAAAAGTCTAAAGGTCTAAAAGAAGCATTGATTTTACACTTCATGTGCTTACATTTCCAGTGGTACTTTCAGCCTGATTTTGAACTAAAGGCAAGCAAGTCACCTAATCAGCTACCCATTTTCTAAAACCTTTCCTAAGGTATTTTCTAACCTTGCCTGTAACTACCCCTGCTTAATCCCAGTGTTTCAGACCAGCACAGCTCAAATAGGCATGATCACCAGCTGTTTAACAAGAGGCAACTTCCATCCCCCAAGCACAGCATGCATTTTCTTCCCAGTTCTCTCTCTTGTCACTCGCTTGCCTAGTTCACCACCTCTGGTAGTTTTACAGGTGCTCTGTGGTTTCTTTCTGTTAGGCAAGGGAGAAAAGTGTTAAAAAAGCCTTTTCACTGGTTTAACTCTTTCAGGGCTGAGAGTAGTGGATTCTCCTTAATGCCAGCTTAAATAAATGGACTAAAGTGCCCTCTTGTGTTTCTCTACCTAAAGGTATGAGAAGCTTAAGAAAATATTCTTAAGAATATTCCTATATAGAATATAAATATAGAATATAGAATATGGAATGTTAAGAAAATATTCTTAATAAAATATTTAATAGCATACCAGTTGTTAAAATATGAAAGAGCACAGAGACATTCAGAAAGTATTTTCCGGACCCAGGTTTCCATGCTATCACTATCGCAAGTCACAGTGTGAAAAAAAAATGCTAAAATATTTCTAGATTTGCTGGTCATTTGTCCTGTGTTGTACTGCCTCAGCAGTGCTACATTTACATCTAAGTTATAACAAAAACCAAGAAAGCATCAGAAGAGCGGAGTTACAAAAATAAACTTATAGAACAGTCCAAGACATATTTTTGCTTTGTTCCATTTCCTGAAGTACTACCTTTGAAAATAGGAATAAAACAAGATTGTGTATATATATATAATAACACAAAAACAACTTTAAAAAGTAGTGAGTATTCAGTAGCAAATATTTAGCTGAATGGGATTACCCATGAGATGGGACAGCCCCAGTGAATCAAGACTGAGGGGTCGGATCCTGGAATGTTTCTGTGGTTGGCTGTGCTTTCACAGTAGGATATTGTAGCCAGTTATATGCTAATGTTAATGTTTGGATCCTGCTTTAGGATCCTTTGGGGGAACCCGTGTGAATGGTAACAACAAATGCATTGTATATCTATGAGAGAGGAAAATACTCAAAAAACAAACATACTTTGGAAAAGCTACCCACAGTTTGCATGTAATAGCTTGCAAAGTAAACACACCCAAACCTTCATCTGCCTTTCACTACGGATATTCCTGACACACCCAGCTTGCCAAGAAGACAAAAATCAAAAGCTGTGTACAAAGCCCATGCAGTACATTCAGATGACTGCAACAGGAACAAGCCCTCTCACAGCACCCAGCAGCTGTCCTTGGCTGGCAGAGACATCAGGCAGTGCTCATCACCCAGGCTGTTCAGCCTGCAGCACAGCGTCCCTGTTCAATTACTCCTGATTTGCTCTGTCCCCACATTTTTGACAGGCAGCTCCCTGCAGATCTCTGTTTTAATATTTAACAGCTGAACTGGAGCAGTTGTTTGGGGAAAGAAATGGAGGTTTTAATATCTTGGAAATTTTTGCCTGGAGACGAATGAGACCATTGAAGTCTTTGGCTTGTAGTTGCAGAGATTTAAATGACCATTTTTAGGTTGTGGTTCTGGTCTATTGAGATGGATGTAGCACTTGACACCTTTCCCTTCAATTGTTTCAGTCCTCTGGAGGTCAGAAAGGTTGCTTTCAGCTCATTATTTTTCTTTACACTTATTTTCTGCACAGCTATAAAGGCTCACCCTTTGAAATGAAAGGGAGTTCTGTTCTAGGGGACCTATTTGATGCCCTTCAAACTGTAAGTTAAATGGACCTCTAATCATATATATTAATCTTGTCTACCTGTAGCAGGCAATGAGATGGGGTGGGCTGGTTCTGGATCCACCAAAATTCAGAGCTACGTGTCCAGAACTGGGCTGTCTGTGGAGCACTGCTGGTTTGTTTCCCCCAGTGCCAGTACTGTTTATCACCAATATGTTTTAGGCACAGCCTAAAGTAGACTTCTGCTTACCTGAGCTGCACCCTAATTCAGGAGCTGTATGGCCTCTCCTGAAGTGGGGTAACTTGTTTGGCCATTGTATCTCCCAGAGAACTCTGAGCTTTGTATCAATTTGCCTAGGTGGTTCTCAAGATCCACAGTCCCATCCCCTCCCTCCTTCTTCTGTGATGGGATGCTTTTTGAAGCTCAGATTTGATGCTAACAGCCTCTTCTTTTTCTCTTTCCTGGCATAATACCACCTTTATAAGCCAAGTTCTGGTAAACCAAAACCTGCTTCACAGCCACCAGGTAGAAACTCAGGAACCCTGAAGCAGGGCTCATCGGTTATTGTCTCACTGATTCTACCCTACAATCTCAGACAGGAGCCATCAGCCTCATCTGATCAAGCTGATGAAACAGAGGAAAGACTGAAATGTGGACTGAGATATCTCCCAGACCAGCCAAGGAGTTACAGCTGAAAACTGATCTTGTCTTTGATGACAGAAATCCCTTTCTAAAAGGTAAAGTATGAATTAACAGATGCAGCTATTTGGGTTTATTAACATTCAAAACTACAGTCATGATTAATAGCAGGAAATGGCTGCCTCTGCTATTATATTGTTAATCTATTTTTTTCCAGTTATTACTGTCTTACAGTCTTCTATATTTTTATGTCTTCTCTACTCTGTAAAATTTTGTCTTCGTTTGTTTCAGCTGCTTATGAATTGTGCATGCCCACTAGATAAAAAGCTATATGGAACTCCAGAAAGCATAAAAGAGCAATTCCCATTAGATAGCTGAACTGGCATGACCTAATAACCTACTTTCTTCACTCAAAATTAAAACTAAGATGTCATTTCTCTTTTCTTGCTATCCCCCCACTGAAGATGCCATCCAAAGCCTTCTGACTTCAGCAGAGCTCTTCCCAATGGCTTTTTTTCTCTGGGCTGTCCATCAGGAACCTGACTGAGATACAGATATAGATTATTGACTACTGTGAGTTCTTTTAATAACTTTGGAGAAAGAAAACATGCCTCTAAACTAAGCATTGAATTGACTAGCCAAAAGACCAGGACTGCCAGCCATGACAAATGGGCAAGTATATTTGCAAGGGAAGAGAGCACAGGAGAAGTCATGCACAATCACTCTTTCAGGTGCAGAATGATAAATCTTTTATATGCCTGGTGTCCTCTTCTCTCTACAAACACAGCCACTGAAGGGAATGAGTGGATATTACAACTATTCACAAAAAATGCTCGGATACAAAATACAGTTCGCTTTTTAAAATTACCATAATGAAGCTGGGGACGCTTCTGAGTACAGTGAATGCAAACACATCTTGCAAGATTGAGTAGTAATAATGCCTATGGTGATCTTAAAAGTATGTAATTTTATCTTCTCTGTAGTAAACTACTCGCAAATTTTATGATAGTGTAATTGTGCAGAATTTTCTAAATCTGTGTTTCTTTGATTTAAAGAATTAACCAGACATCTTGCATATCTAGTCAATATATATAAGAAAGTCAGACTATAATTTATTAGACAGACTTAGCTATCTGTTATTTTGTTGCTGCAATATCAAATGACAGGAGGTAAAAATAAATAAGGGTTTAGAGATGCTGAACAGAGAGAAGGGTAGCATCTTTATTTTATTTCATAGAATACATTTTGTTATGGGTACAATATCAGCAGAAATCTTATGGGGCCTGATTTAGTTGTCTGTTTCTGTTCAGGTAAGTTTTCAAGTACATTTGCAGTCAGCAAAACTTAAAACTTAAAAAAATTAAGCATGTGCTTAATTCTCACTGCTTTAAGAACCATAGTGAATCTTTATTTCAGCCCAGTATCTCTGTAGGAATCTCACTGGGTTACAGCACTTTCCATGACCTTGATAGATGCTGCAAGTTACACTTGCAAAAGGGTTACGCTTTCAAATGGTTGAATTTTGTGTACATTTGTACTCCTCTAGCTGTGTCAAATACTGGCCTTGTAGAGCTGACACAATAGCTGACTATGTCCATGTGTCTTTGTTTTTATTCTATACAAAGCAGTAGGTATAGTCAAAGCAGTGGTTAGAAGAAGGCCTTGATGGTTCAGGGTGTAAGAAAGGGTACAGTATTTATTTTCCTTTAGTCATGTTTGGATTTGAACATTGAATTACAGGGGCACTATGACAAATTAAACTAGTCAGCCATGTTACAAAATAGTAAGTGAAAAGTTTGCTGTAGAAGGAAGTCAAGAGTTCTGTTTGTTCCCAAGAGATGACATGTCTGCTTTGATAAAAATTTTCCATTTGATGCTCAATATAGATACCAGAGATAAGTGA